>NW_006408670.1:7397101-7403326 GCF_000296735.1 Chrysochloris asiatica
GCAGATGTGTCCAATGTATCCATATACTGAGAGCCAGCTAAATGGCAGAGTATTCCAACATGTCCATATTTAGGGTACTAGGTAGATGGCAGATGTGTCTAATGTGTCCATATCCTGAGAACTAGTTACATGGCAGAGTAGTCCAACATTTCCATATTCAGGGTAGTAGCTACATGGCAGATGTGTCTAACGTGTCCATATACTGAGAGCTAGGTACATGGCAGACAAGCCCAATATGTTCATATACAGAGTACTACCTACTTGGCAGATCAGCCCAACATATCCATATACAGAATACTACCTACTTGCCAGATCAGCCCAACATATCCATGTACAGAGAGATAGGTACATGGCAGACAAGTACAAAACGTCCATATACAGAGAGCTATCTACATGGTAGAATAGTGCAACATTTCCATATACAGAGTTCTATATACATAACAGATGTGTCCAAAGTGTCCATATACTGAGAGCTATCTACATGGCAGACAAGTCCAATATGATTATATACAGAGAGCTACCTATTTGGCAGATCAGTCCAACATATCCATGTACAGAGAGCTATCTACAAGGCAGATGAGTCCAACTTGTCTATATATAGGGTTCTAACAGCATGGCAGGATAGTGCCACATTTCCATATACAGAGTTCTAGCTACTTTGCAGATGTGTCCAACGTATCCATATACTGAGAGCCAGCTAAATAGCAGAGAAGTCCAACATGTTCATATTCAGGAAACTAGGTACATGGAAGATATATCCAACTTGACCATATAATGAGAGCCACGCACAAGGCAGACAAGTTCAATATGTTCATGTACAGAGAGCTACCTATGTGCAGATCAGTCCACCATATCCATGTATAGAGAGCTAGCTACATGGCAGACGATTCCAAAATATCCATATATTGAGAGCTAGCTACATGGCAGGGTAGTGCATCATTTCCATATACTGAGTTCTATCTACATGGCAGATGTGTCAAATATGTTCATATACTAAAAGATACATACATAGCAGACAAATCCCATATGTACATAAACACAGAGCTGCCTACTTGGCAGATTGGTCCATCATATCCATGTACAGAGAGCTAGCTACATGGCAGAAGAGTAAAAAATGTCCATATGCAGAGAGCTAGCTACATGGCAAGTTAGGGCAATATTTCCATACACAGAGTTCTAGCTACAAGGCTGATGAGTCCAACTTGTCTATATATAGAGAGCTAGCTACATGGCAGAGTACTCCAACATGTCCATATTCAGAGTTCTAGCTACATGGCAGATGTGTACAACGATTCCATATACTGCGGGTTAGCTACATGTCAGACAAGTCCAATATGTACATATACAGAGAGCTACCTACTTGGCAGATCAGTCCAACATATCCATGCACAGACACCTAGCTACATGGCAGACGAGTCCAAAATGTCCATATACAGAGAGCTAACTACATGGCAGGGCGGTGCAAAACATTTCCATATACAGAGTTCGAGCTATAAGGCAGATGAGTCCATCTTGTCTATATACAGAGAGCTAGTTAAATGGAAGAGTACTGCAACATTTCCATATGCAGAGTTCTAGGTACATGACAGATGTGTCCAACATGTCAATATACTGAAAGCTACCTACATGGCAAAGTAGTACAACATGTCCATATACAGAGTACTAGATACATGGCAGAGTAGTGCAAAACATTTCCATATACAGAGTTCGAGCTATAAGGCAGATGAGTCCATCTTGTCTATATACAGAGAGCTAGTTAAATGGAAGAGTACTGCAACATTTCCATATGCAGAGTTCTAGGTACATGACAGATGTGTCCAACATGTCAATATACTGAAAGCTACCTACATGGCAAAGTAGTACAACATGTCCATATACAGGGAACTAGCTACATGACAGATAAGTCCAACATATCCATATACAGAGAGGTAGCTACAAGACAGAAAAGTCCAGTATGTTCATAAAGAGATAGCTACCAACTTGGCAGATCAGTCCAACATATCCATGTGCAAAGACCTAGCTACATGTCAGACGCATCCAAAATTTCCATAAATAGAGAGCTAGCTATATGGCAGGATAGTGCAACATTTCCATATACAGCGTTCTAGTTACATGGCAGATCAGTCCAAAGTGATCTTATGCTTAGATCTAGGTCCATGGCAGAGTAGTCCAACATGTCCACATACTGAGTTCTCGTTACATGGCAGATGTGTCCAACATGTCCATATACTGAGAGCTAGCTACATGTCAGACAAGTCCAATATGTTCATGTTCAGAGAGCTACCTAATTGGCAGATCAGCCCACCTAATGCATGTACAGAGAGCTAGCTACCTGGCAGATGAGTTCAAAATGTCCATATACAAATAGCTAGCTACATGGCAGGGTAATGCAACATTTCCATATACAGAGTACTAGCAACATGGCAGATGAGTCCAACATGTCCAAATACTGAGAGTTAACTACATGGCAGATGAGTCCAGCATATGTATACTTAGAGGGCAAGCTACAAGGTAGATGAGTCCAACTTGTCTATATCCAGAGAGCTAGCTACATGGCAGCGTAGTGCAACATTTCCATATACAGAGTTCTAGCTACAAGGCAGATGTGTCCAACGTGTCCATGTACTGAAAGCTAGCTACATGGCAGACAAGTCCAATATGTTCATATATAAAAAGAGCTACCTACTTGACAGATCAATCCAACATATCCATGTACAGAGAGCTAGTGTCATGGCACACGAGTCCAAAATGTCCATATACAGAGAGCTAACTACATGGCAGCGAAGACAAACATTTCTATATACAGAGTTCTAGCTACAAGGCAGATGAGTTCAGCTTGTCTATATACAGGCAGCTAGCTACATGGCAGAGTAGTGCAACATATCCATATACAGAGTTCTAGCTACAAGGCAAATGAGTCCAAATTGTCTATATACAGAGACCTAGCTACATGGAACGTAGTGCAACATTTCCATATACAGAGTTCTAACTTAATGGCATATGTGTCCAACGTTTCCATATACTGAGAGCTAGCTACATGGCAGACAAGTCCAATATGTTCATATACAGAGAGCAACCTACTTGGCAGATCAGTCTAACATATCCATATAGAGAGAGCTAGCTACATGACAAACAAGTCCAAAATGTCCATATACAGAGCTCTAGCTACATGCCAGGGTAGTGCAACATTTCCATATACAGAGTTCTAGGTACAAGGCATATGAGTCCAACTTGTCTAAATACAAAGATCTAACTAGATGGCAGGTTAGTGCAACAATCCTTATACAGAGTTCTAGGTACATGGCATATGTGTCCAACGTGTCCATACATTGAGAGCTAGTTACATAGCAGAGTCGTCCAACAAGTCCATATTCAGGGTACTAGCTACATGGCAGATGTATCCAACGTGTCCATATACTGAAAGCCACCTACATGGCAGACAAGTCCAATATGTTCATATAGAGAGAGCTACCTATTTGGAAGATCAGTCCAACATATCCATTTATAGAGAGCTAGCTACATGGCAGAAGTTTCCAATATGTCCATATACAGAGAGCTAGCTACATGGCAGGGTAGTGCAACATTTCCATATACAGAGTTCTATCTACAAGGCAGATGAGTCCAAGTTGTCAATATACAGAGATCTAACCACAAGATATTGTAGTGCAACATTTCCATGTACAGAGTTCTAGCTACATGGCAGATGTGTCCTAATTGTCCTTATACTGAGAGCTAGCTATTTAGAAGAGTAGTCTAATATGTCCATATTCAAGGTGCTAGCTACATGGCTGATGTGTACAACGTGTTCATATACTGAGAGCCACCTACATGGAAGACAAGTCCAATATGTTCATAAACAGACAGCTATCTACATGGCAGATAAGTCCAACATATCCATTTATAGAGAGCTAGCTACATGGCAGACGATTCCAAAATGTCCTTATACAGAGAGCTAGCTATATGGCAGAGTAGTGCAACATTTCCATATACAGAGTTCTATCTGCAAGGCAGATGAGTCCAATATGTCAATATATAGAGAGATACTAACAAGGCATTGTAGTGCAACATTTCCATTTACAGAGTTGAAGCTACATGGCAGATGTGTCCTACTTGTCCATATACTGAGAGCTAGCTACGTAGAAGAGTAGTCCAATATGTCCATATTCAGATCTATAGCTATATGGCTGATGTGTCCAACTTGTCCATATACTGAGAGCCAACTACATGGCAGACAAGTCCAATATGTTCATATAGAGAGGGCTACCTACATGGCTGATCAGTCCAACATATCCATGTACAGAGAGCTACCTACATGGCAGACAAGTCCAAAATGTCCATATACAGAGAGCTAGCTTCTTGGCAGGGTAGTGCAACATTTCTATATACAGAGATCTATCTACAAGACATATTAGTCCGACTTGTCTATATACAGAGAGCTAGTTACTTGGCAGAGTTGTGCAGCATTTCCATATACAGAGTTCTAGCTACATGGCAGATGAGTCCAACATGTACATATACTGAGAGCTAGCTACATGGCAGACAAGTCCAATATGTTCACATACAGAGAACTAACTACTTCGCAAATCATTGTAACATATCCATGAACAGAGAGCTAGATACATGCCAGAGTAGTCCAAAATGTCCATATACAGAGTACTAGCTTCATAGCAGATGAGTCCAACATGTCCATATGCTGAGAGTTGGCTACATGGCAGATGAGTCCAATATGTGTATATAGAGAGGACTAGTACAAGGTAGATGAATACATCATGTTCATACAGAGAGTGCTGTCTACATGGCTGATGAGTCCAACATGTCCATATACAGAGAGCAGGCTACATATCAGACAAGTCCAATATGTTCATATACAGAGAGCTACCTACATGGCAGATTAGTCCAACATATACATGCACAGAGAGCTAGCTACATGGCAGACGAGTCCAAGATGTCTATATACACAGAGCTAGCTACATGGCAGAGAAGGGAAACATTTCCATACACAGAGGTGTAGCTACATGGCAGATGAGTCCAACATGTCCATATACTAAGAACTAGCTACATGGCAGAGTAGTTCAACATGTCCATATACAGAGAGCTAGATACATGGCAGACAAGTCCAATATGTTCATATACAGAGAGCTACCTACATGGCAGATCAGTCCAACATATCCAAGACCAGAGAGCTACCTACATGCAGACAAGACCAAAATGTCCATATATAGAGAGCTAGCTACATGGCAGAGGAGTGCAAATTTTCCATATACAGAGTTCTAGCTACAGGGCATATGAGTCCAACGTGTCCATATATTGAAAGCTAGCTACATGGAAGAGTAGTCCAACATATAAATACACAATGTACTAGCTACATTGCAGATGAATCCAACATGTCCATATACTGAGAGTTAGCTACATGGAAGATGAGTCCAATATTTTTATAGTTAGAGGGCTGGCTACAAGTTAGATAAGACCAACATGATCATACATCGAGAGCTGGCTTCATGGCAGACGAGTCCAACATGTTCATATATGGAGAACCAGCTACATTGCAGACAAGTCCTATATATTCCTATACAGAGACCTAACAACATAGCAGATCAGTCCAACATATCCATGCACAGAGAGCTAGCTACATGGCAGACAAATGCAAAAAGTCCATATACAAAGAGCTAGCTACATGACAGAATAATGCAACATTTCCATATAGAGTATTCTAGCTACATGGCAGATGAGTCCAACGTGTCCATATACTGAGAGCTGGCTACATTGCGGAGTAGACCAACATGTCCATATACAGAGTACTAGCTACATTGGAGATGAGTCCAACATGTGTATATATAGAAGACTAGCTACAAGGAAGATGAGTCCAACATGTGTATATATAGAGGACTATCTACTAGGAAGATGAGACCAACATGTTCATACAGAGAGTGCTGGCTACATGACTGATGAGTCAAACGTGTCCATATAAAGAGAGCTAGCTACATGTCAGACAAGTCCAATAAGTTCATATACAGAGAGCTACATACATGGTAGATCACTCCAACATATCCATGCACAGAGAACTAGCTACAGGCCAGACGAATCCAAAATATACATATTCAGAGAGCTAACAACATGGCACAGTAGTACAACATTTCTATATACAGAGTTCGACCTAGATGGTAGATGAGTCCAATGTGTCCATATACTGAGAGCTAGCTACATGGTAGAGTAGATCAACATATC
>NW_006408670.1:7403645-7413660 GCF_000296735.1 Chrysochloris asiatica
AACATGTTCATACAGAGAGAGCTGGCTACATGGCTGATGAGTCCAACATGTCCATATACAGAGAGCTAGCTAGATGTCAGACAAGTCCAATATGTTCATAGGCAGAGAACTATCTACATGTCAGTTCTTTACAATATATCCATGCACAGAGAGCTAGCTACATGGCACATAAGTCTAAAAAGTCCATATAGAGAGAGCCAGCTACATGCCATAATAGTGCAACATTTCCATATAAAGAGTTTTAGCTACATGTCAGATAAGTCCAACGTGTCCATATACTCAGTACTATCTACATGGCAGAAGATTCCAACATGTCTATATACTGAGAGTTAGCTACATGGCAGAAGAGTACAATAAGGGAATATAAAGAGGACTAGCTACAAGGCAGATGAGTCCATCATGTTCATACAAAGATATCTGGAAACAGGCTGATGAGTGCAACATGTCCATATACAAATAGCTAGCTAAATGGCAGACAAGTCCAATATGTTCATATACAGACAGCTACCTACATGGCAGATCTGCCCATCATATCCATGCACAGAGAACTAGCTACATGGCAGTCGAGTCCAAAATGTCCATATACAGAGAGCTAGCTTCATGGCAGAGTATTGCAACATTTCTATATACAGGGCTGTAGCTACATGGCATATGAGTCCAACATGTCCATATAATGAGAGTTAGCTACATGGCAGAGTAGTCCAACATGTCCATAGACAGAGTACTAGCTACATGGCAAATGATTCCTACATGTCCATATACTGAGAGTTAACTACATGGCAGGTGAGCCCAACATGTATACATATAGAGAAGTATCTACAAGGCAGATGAATCCAACATGTTCATATAGGGAGAGCTTGCGACATGTCTGATGAGTCCAGCGTGTCTATACACAGAGAGATAGATACATGTAAGAAAAGTCCAATAAGTTCATATACAGAGAGCTACCTACATGGCAGATCAGTTCAACATATCCATGGACAGAGATATAGGTACATTGCAGACGAGTCCAAAATGTATAAACAGAGAGAGCTAGCTACATAGCAGAGTGGTGCAACATTTCTATATACAGAGTTCTAGCTACATGGACGATGAGTCCAACGTGACCATATACTGAGTGCTAGCTACATAGCAGAGTAGTCCAACATGTACATATGCAGAATACTACCTACATGGCAGATGACCCTAACATGACCATATACTGAAAGTTAGCTACATGGCAGATGAGTCCAACTTTTGTATATATAGAGGACTGGCTACAGGAAGATGATTCCAACATGTTCATACAGACAGAGCTGGCTACATGGCTGATGAGTCCAACATGTCCATATACAGATAGCTAGCTACATGGCAGACAAGTAGAATATGTTCATATACAAAGAGTTACCTACATGGCTGATCAGTACAAGATATTCATGCACAGAGAACTAGCTACATGGCAGAAGTCCAAAATGTGAATATAGAGAGGACTACCTCAATGCAGATGAGTTCTACGTATTCATACAGAGAGAGCTGACTATATGGCAAAGGAGTCCAACGTGTCCCTATACAGAGATCTAGCTACATGGCAGATGAGTCCAACTTTTGTATATATAAAGGACTAGCTACAAGGCAGATGAGTCCAACATGGTCATACAGAGAGAGCTGGCGACATGGATGATGAGTTCAATAATTCCATATACACAGAGCTAGATACATGGCAGACACGTCCAATTTCTTAATATGCAGAGAACTACTTACATGGTAGATCAGTCCAATATATTCATGCACGGTGAGACTACATGGCAGACAAGTCCAAAATGTCCACATACAGAGAACTATCTACATGGCAGAGTAGTGCAATATTTCCATATACAGAGTTCTAGTTACATGGCAGATGAGTCCAACATGTCCATATACTGAGAGACAGATACATGACAGATGAGTCCAACTTGTGTATATATAGAGGACTAGGTACAAGGAAGATGAGTCCAACATGTTAACACAGAGAGTGCTGGATACATGGCTGATGAGTCCAACATGTCCATGTAGAGAGATCAAGCTACATGGCAGACAAGTCCAATATGTTCAATTACAGAGAGCTACCTACATGTTATATCAGTCCAACGTATCCATGCACAGAGACTTAGCTACATGGCAGACAAGTCGAAAATGTTCATGAACAGATAGCTAGCTACATAGCAGCGTAATGCATCATTTCCATATACAGATTTCTAGCTACATGGCAAATGAGCCCAACATGTCCATATACAGAAAGCCAGCTACGTGGCAGATGAGTCCATCGTGTCCATATACTGAGAGTTAGCTACATGGCAGAGTAGTCCAACATGACCATATACAGAGCGTTAGCTACATGGCAGATAAGTCCGACATGTATATATAGAGGACTAGCTTCAAGGCAGATGAGTTCAACATGTTCATATACAGAGAGCTGGCTACATGGCTGATGAGTACACCATGTCCATATACTGAGAGTTAGCTACATGACAGATGAGTCCAACATGTATATAGAGAGGCCTAGCTACAAGGCAGATGATTCCAACATGCTATTTCAGAGAGAGATGGCTACATGGCTGATGAGACCAACATGTCCATATACAGAGAGTTAGCTACTCTCTGTATGAACAGAGATCACTCCAACATATCTATTCACAGAAAGCTAGCTACATGGCAGATGAGTCCAAAATGTCCATATACAGATAGCTAGCTACACGGTAGAGTAGTGCAACATTTCCACATGCAGAGTTCTACCTACATGACAGATGTGTCCAACGTGTCCATATACTGAGAGCTAGCTACATGACAGATGATACCAACATGTGTATATTTACACGGCTAGCTACAAGGCAGATGATTTGAACATATTCATACAGAGATAGCTGGGTACATGGCTGATGAATCCAACATATCCATATACTGAGAGCTAGTTCCTTGATAGACAACTCTAATATGTTCATATGCAGTGAGCTTCCTACATGGCAGATCAGTCCAGCATATCTATGAACAGAGAGCTAGCTACATGGAAGATAAGTCCAACATATCCATGAACGGAGAGCTAGCTACATGGCAGACGACTCCAAAATATCCATATGCAGAGTGCTAGATACGTGACAGAGTAGTGCAACATTTCCAAATCTAGCTATATGCCAGATGAGTCCAACGTGTCCATATACTGAGAGCTAGCTATATGGTAGTGTAGTCAAACATGTCCATATACAGATTATTAGCTACATGGCAGATGAGTCCAACATGTCCATATAATGAGAGTTAGCTACATGAAGATGAGTCCAACATATATATATATATACACACGATTAGCTACAAAGCAGAGAAGTCCAACATATTCATACAGATAGATCTAGGTACATGGAAGGAGAGTCCAAAATGCCCATATACATGGCACATGAGGCCAACATGTGTATATATAGAGGACTAGTTACAAGACAGATAAGTCCAACATGTTCATACAGAGAGTGCTGGGTACATGGCTGATGAGTCCAGCATGTCCATATAAAGAGAACAAGTTACATGGAAGACAAGTCCAATATGTTCATATGCAGTGAGCTACCTACATGGCAGATCAGTCCAGCATATCTATGCACAGAGAGCTAGCTACATGGCAGATAAGTTCAACATATCCATGCACAGAGAGCTAGCAACATGGCAGAGTAGTGCAACATTTCCATATGCATAGTACTAGCTACATGGCAGATAAGTCCTACATGTCCACATGCTGAGAGTTAGGTACAGGACAGATGATTCCAACATGTGTATATTTAGAGGGCTAGCTACAAGACAGATGAGTCAAACATATTCATACAGACAGACCTGGATTCATGGCTGATGAGTCAACATGCCCATATACTGATAGCTCCTACATGGCAGACAAGTCCAATATGTTCATATACAGAGAGCTACCTACATGGCAGATGATTCCAACATGTCAATGCACAGGGAGCTAGCTACATGGTAGACAAGTCCAAAATGTTCATGTATAGATTGATAGCTATATGGAAGAGTAGTGCAACATTTTCATATACAGATATCTATCTACATGGCAGATGAGTCTAACGTGTGCATATACTGAGAGCCAGCTACATGGCAGATGAGTCCAACATGTCCATATAATGAGAGCTAGCTACATGGTAGATTAGTCCAGCATGTGAATATAAAGGGTTCTAGCTACATGGCAGATGAGTCCCCCATGTCCTTACACTGAGAGCTAGTTTCTTGGTAGACAAGTCCCATAAGTTCATATGCAGAGAGCTACTGACATGGCAGATCAGTCCAGCAAAGAGGGCTAGTTACATGGCAGACTAGTCCAAAATGACCACATACAGATCGCTAGCTACATGACAGAGTAGTGCAATATTTCCATATACAGAGTTCTAGCTACATGGCAGATGAGTCCAACATGTGTATATTTAGAGGACTATCTAAAAGGCAGATGAGACGAACATATTCATGCAGAAAGAGCTGGCAACATGACTGATGAGAACAACATGTCCATATACTGACAGCTAGCTAAATGGCAGACCAGTCCAACATATCCATGCAGAGAGATTTAGCTACATGACAGATGTGCCCAACATGTCCATGTACTAAGAATTAACTATATGGCAGATGTGTCTAATGTGTTCATATAAAGAGAGCTAGCTACATGGCAGACAAGTCAAATATGATCATATACAGAGAGCTACCTCAATGTCAGATCAGTACACCATATCTATGTACAGAGAGCTAGCTACATGGCAGACGTGTCCAATATACTCATATACAGAGAGCTAAATACAGGGAAGATCACTGCAACATATGCATGCACAGAGAGATAGCGACATGGCAGATGAGTCCAAAATGTCCATATACAGATAGCTAGCTACATGGCATAGTAGTGCATCATATCCATATACAGAGTTCTAGCTACAATGCAGATGAATACAACGTGTGCATATACTGAGAGCTACCTACATGGCAGATGAGTCCAATGTGTCCATATACTGAGAGTTAGCTATATGCCAGAGTACTCCAACATGTCCATATACAGAGTTCTAGCTACATGGCAGATGAATACAACATGTCCATCTACTGAGAGTTAACTACATGGCAGATGAGTCCAACATGTATATATAGAGGACTAGCTAAAAGGCAGATGATTCCAACATGTTCATACACAGAGAGCTGGCTACATGACTGATGAGTACAACATGTCCATATACAGAGACCTAGCTACATGGCAGACAAGTCCAATATTTTCATATACAGAGAGGTACCTACATGGCAGATCAGTCCAACATATCCATGAACAGACAGCTAGATACATGGCAAACAAGTCCAAATTGTCCATATACAGAGAGTTGGCTACATAACAGAGTAGTGCAGCATTTCCATATACAGGGTTCTAGCTACATCGCAAATGAGTCCAATGTGTCCATACACTAAGAGCTAGCTACATGGCAGAGTAGTCCAACATGTCCATATACAGAGTCCCAGCTACATGGAAGATGCATCCAACATGTCCATATACTGAGAGTTAGCTACATGGTAGACAAATCCCATATGTTCATATGCAGAGAGCTACCTACATGGCAGATCAGTGCAACGTATCCATGGATGGAGAGCTAGCCAGCTACATGGGAGACCAGTCCAAAAGTCCATATGCAGAGAGCTAGCTACTTGGCAGAGTAGTCCAACATGTCCATATACAGAGTACTAGCTTCAAGGCAGATGAGTCCAACATGTCCGTAAACTGAGAGTTAGGTACATGGCAGATGAGTCCAACATGTGTACATTTACAGGGCTAGCTATAAGGCAGATGAGTCGAACATATTCATACAGAGAGAGCTGGATACATGGCTGATGAATCCAACATGTCCAGATATTGAGAGCTAGTTACTTGATAGACAAGTCCAATATGTTCATATGCAAAGAGCTAACTACATATTCGAGTAGTGCAACATTTCCATACACAGAACACTACCTACAATGCAGATGAGTCCAACATGTACATATACTGAGAGCTAGGTACATGGCAGAGTGGCCCAGCATGTTCATATACAGACTACTATCTACATGGAAGATGAGTCCAACATGTGTAAATTTAGAGGGCTAGCTACAAGGCAGATGATTCCAACGTATTCATACAGAGAGAGCTGGCTATATGGCTGATGAATCCAACATGTCCATATACTGAGAGCTACCTACATGGCAGACAAGACGAACGTGTCCACATACTGAAAGTAAGCCACATGGAAGAGTAGTCCAACATGTCCATATACAGAGTACTAGATACATGGAAAATGAGTCCAACATGTCCAAATACTAAGAGTTAACTACATGGTAGATGAGTCCAACATGTGTATACAGAGATCTAGCAACAAGGCAGATGATTCCAAAATGTTTATACAGAGAGAGCTGGATACATGGCTGATGAGACAAACATGTCCATTTACAGAGATCTAGCTACATGGCAGACAAGTCCAATATGTTCATATACAGAGAGCTACCTACATGGCAGATAAGTCCAAAATATCCATGCATAGAGAGCTAGCAACATGGCAGACGAGTCCAAAGTGTCCATATACAGAGAGCTAGCTACATGACAGAGTAGTGCAACATTTCCATATACAGAGCTCTAGCTAGATGGCAGGTGAGTCCTATGTGTCCATATACAGAGAGCTAGCTACAGGGCAGAGTATTCCAACATATCCATATACTTAGTTCTAGCTACATGTCAGATGAGTCCAACATGTCCATATACTGAGAGACAGCTACATGGCAGATGAGTCCATCGTGTCCATATACTGAGAGTAAACTACATGGCATTGTAGTCCAACATGTCCATATACAGAGAGTTATCTAAATGGCAGATGAGTCCAACATGTATATATAGAGGCCTAGCTTCAAGGCAGATGAGTTCAACATGTTCATATACAGAGAGCTTGCTGCATGGCTGATGAGTACACCATGTCCATATACTGAGAGTTAGCTACATGGCAGATGAGTCCAACATGTATATATAGAGGACTAGCTACAAGGCAGATGATTCCAACATGCTATTTCAGAGGGAGCTGGCTACATGGCTGACGAGTCCAAAATGTCCATATACTGATAGCTCCTGCATGGCAGACAAGTCCAATATGTTCATATACAGAGAGCTACCTACATGGCAGACAAGTCCAACATATCCATGCACAGAGAACTAGCTTCATGGCAGACAAGTCCAAAATGTCCATATACAGAGTAATAACAACATAGCAGGTGAATCCAACATGTTCATATATTAAGAGTTAGCTACATGGCAGATGAGACCAACGTGTCCATATGCTGAGAGCTAGCTACATGGCAGAGTAGTCCAACATGTCCATATACACAGTACTAGCTACATGGCATATAAGTCCAACATGTCCATATACTGATAGTTAGCTACATGAAGATGAGTCCAACATGTGTATATATAGACGATTAGCTAAAAGGCAGATGAGTCCAACATGTTCATACAGAGAGAGCTAGGTACATAGAAGACGGGTCCAAAACATTCATATACATGGCTGATGAGGCCAACATGAGTATATATAGAGGACTAGCTTTAAGGTATATAAGTCCAACATGTTCATATACAGAGAACAAGCTATATGCCACACAAGTCCAATATGTTCATATACAGATCACTCCACCATATCCATGTACAGAGAGCTAGCAACATGGCAGAAGAGTCCAAAATGTCCATATATAGAGAACTAGCTATATGGCAGAGCAGTGCAACATTTCCATATACAGAGTACTAGCTACATGACAGATGAGTCCAACATGTTCATATACTGAGAGTTAGCTACATGTCAGTGTAGTCCAACATGTGTATATTTAGAGGGCTAGCTACAAGACAGATGGGTTGAAAATATTCATACAGACAGAGCTGGCCCCATGGCTGATGATTCCAACATGTCCATATACTGACAGCTCCTGCATGGCAGACAAGTCCAATATGTTTATATACAGAGAGCTACCTACATGGCAGACGAGTCCAACATATCCATGCACAGAGAACTAGCTACATTGCAGGCAAGTCCAAAATGTCCATATACAGAGTACTGACAACATAGCAGGTGAATCCAACATGTTCATATATTGAGAGTTAGCTACATGGCAGATGAGACCAACATGTCCATATGCTGAGAACTAGCTATATGGCAGATTAGTGCCACATGACCATATACAGAGTACTAGCTACATGGCATATAAGTCCAACATGTCCATATACTGATAGTTAGCTACATGACAGATGAGTCCAACATGTGTATGTTCAGAAGGTAAGCTACAAGGCAGATGAGTCCAACATGTTCATACACAGAGAGCTGGCTACATGGCAGATGAGTCCAAAATGCCAATATTCAGAGTACTAGCTACATGTCAGAGTAGTGCAACATTTCCATATACAGAGCTCTAGCTAAATGGCAGATGAATCCAACATGTCTATAAACTGGGAGCTTGCTACAAAGCAGAGTAGTCAAGCATGTCCATATACAGAGCACTAGCTATATAGCATGTGAATACAACATGTCCATATACTGAGAGTTAGCTACATGACACATCAGTCTAACATATGCATGTTTAGAGCTTTAGCTCCAAGGCAGATAACTCAAACATGTTCATACACAGAGAGCTGGCTCCCTAGCTGATGAGTCCAACATGTCCATATACAGAGAGCTAGCTACATGGCAGACAAGTCCCATATGTTCATCTATAGAGAGCTAACTTAATGGCAGATCACTCCAGCATATCTATGCACAGAGACCTAGCTACATGGAAGACGAGTCCAATACGTTCATATACAGAGAGTTAAATACAGGGCAGATCAGTGCAACATATCCATGCACCTAGAGCTAGCTACATGGCAGATGAGTCCAAAATGTCCATATACAGATAGCTAGCTAAATGGCATAGTAGTGCATCATTTCCATATACAGAGTTGTAGGTACATGGCAGATGAGTCCAACGTGTGCATATACTGAGAGTTAGCTATATGACAGAGTACTCCAACATGTCCATATACAGAGTACTAGCTACATGGTAGATGAGTCCAACATGTCCATCTGCTGAGAATTAGCTACATGGCAGATAAGTCCAACATGTATATATAGAGGACTAGCTACAAGGAAGTTAAGTCCAACATGCTCATACACAGAGAGATGGCTACATGGCTGGTGAGTACAACATGTCCATATACAGACAGCTAGGTACATGGCACACAAGTCCAATATTTTCATATACAGAAAGGTACCTACATGGCAGATCAGTCCAACATATCCAGGAACAGAGAGCTAACTACATGTCAGACGAGTCCAAATACAGAGAGCTGGCTACATGACAGAGTAGTGCAACATTTCCAAATACAGAGTTCTTGCTACATGGCAGATGAGTCCAATATGTCCATATACTGGGAGCTAGCTTCATGGCACAGTAGTCCAACATGCCCATATACAGAGCACTATCTACATGGCAGATGAATCCAACATGTCCAAATACTAAGAGTTAGCTACATAACACATGAGTCCAACATGTGTATGTTTAGAGCGTTAGCTACAAGGCAGATAACTCAAACATGTTCACACACAGAGAGCTGGCTATATGACTGATGAGTCCAACCTGTCCATATACTGAGAGCTAGCTACATGGCAGAAAAGTCCTTATGTTCATATAAAGAGAGCAACCTCTATGGCAGATCAGTCTAGCATATTTATGCACAGAGAGCTAGCTACATGGCAGACGAGTCAAAAATGTCCATATAAAGAGAGCTAGCTACATGACATAGTAGTGCAACATTTCCATATATAGAGTTCTAGCTTCATGGCAGATGACTCCAACGTGTCCAAATACTGAGAGCTAGCTACATGGCAGAGTAGTCCAACATGTCCATATACTGAGTACTAACTACATGGCAGATAAGTCCAACATGTTTACATACAGAGAGCTAGCTACCTGGCAGATGAGTCAATCATGTGTATATATTGAGGCATAG
>NW_006408670.1:7413760-7417272 GCF_000296735.1 Chrysochloris asiatica
TAGCTACCTGGCAGATGAGTCAATCATGTGTATAAAAAAAGAAGTAGCTAAATGGCAGAATAGTGAAACATTTCCATATACAGAGTTCTAGCTACATGGCAGATGTGTCCAACATATCCATATACTTGGAGTTACCTACATGGCAGATGAGTCCCTCGTGTGTATATATAGAGAATTAGCTACAAGGCAGATGAGTCCTCCATGTTCATACAGAGAGAGCTGGCTACATAGCAGACGAGTATAAAACGTCCATATACAAAGAGCTACCTATATGGCAGAATAGTGCATCATTTCCGAATACAGAGTTCTAACTACATGACATGAGTCCAATGAGTCCATATACTGAGAGTTAGCTACATGGCAGAGTACTCCAACATGTCCATATACAGTGTTCTAGCTACATGGCAGATGAATCCATCATGTCCATATACTGAGAGCTAGCTACATGGCAGATGAGTCCAACATGTGTATATATAGAGAACTAGTTACAAGGCAGATGAATCCAATATGTTCCTATAGAGAGCGCTGGCTATATGACTGATGAGTCCAACATATCCATGTACAGAGAGGTAGCTACATGACAGACAAGACAAATACGTTGTTATACAGAGAGCTACCTAAATGACAGATCAATTCAACATATCCATGCACAGAGAGCGAACTACATTGCAGGTGAATCCATAATGTCCTTATACAGAGTACTAGTTACATGACAGGTGAATCCAACATGTCCACATACTGAGAGTTAGCTACATGGCTGATGAGTCCAACATGTCCATATACAGAGAGCTACCTACATGGAAGGTGAGTCCATCATGTCCATATAAAGAGAGTAAGCTACATGGCAGACATGTGAAAAATGTCCATATACCAAGAGCTAGCTATATGGCAAAATAGTGCAACATTTCCATACACAGAGTTGTAGCTACATGACAGATGAGTCCAACATGTCCATATACTGAGAGTTAGCTACATGGCATTGTATTCCAACATATCCATATACAGGGTACTAGCTACATGGCAGATCAGTCTAACATATCCATGCACAGTGAGCTACCTACATGGCAGATGAATCCAACATTTCCATATACTGAGAGCTAGCTACATGGAAGAGTAGTCCAACATGTCCAAATACATAATACTAGCTACATGACAGGTGAGTCCAAGATGTCCATATACTGAGAGTAAGCTACATGGCAGATGAGTCCAATATGTGTATACTTAGAGGACTATCTATAAGGCAGATGATTTGAAAATATTCATATTGAGAAAACTGGCTACATGGCTGATCAGTCCAACAGGTCCATATACTGACAGCTACCTATATGGCAGACAAGTCCAATATGTTCATATACATAGAGCTCCCTACATGGCAGATCAGTCCACTATATCTATGCACAAAGACCTAGCTACATGGCAGACGAGTCCAAAATGACCATATACAGAGAGCTAGCTACATGGCAGAGTATTCCAACATGTCCAAATTCAGAGTTCTAGCTACATGCCAGATGCGAATAACATGTCCATGTAATGAGAGCTAGCTACAAGGCAGAGTTTCCAACATGCCCATATACAGAGTACTAGCTACATGGCAGATAAGTCAAACATGTCCATACACTGAGAATTAGGTACATGGAGATGAGTCCAACATATTTATATTTTTAGGACGAGCTACAAGGCAGATGAGTTTAACATGTTCATACAGAGAAAGCTAGCTACATGGCTGATGAGTCCAACATGTCCATATAGAGAGACCTAGGTACATGGCAGAGTAGTGTACCATTTCTATATACAAAGCTCTAGCTACATGTCAAATTATTCCAACGTGTCCATATACTGAGAGCTAGCTACATGGCAGAGCAATCCCACATGTCTATATAAAAAGCATTAGCAACCTGGCAGATGAATCCAACATGTCCATCTACTGAGAGTTAGCTACATGACACATGAGCCCAACATGTGTATGTTTAGAGGGCTGGCTACAAGGCAGATGAGTCCAACATGGTTGTACAGAGAGAGTTGGCTAAATGGCAGATGACTTCAACATGTCCATATACAGAGAGATAGCTCCATGGCAGGCAATTCCTGTATGTTTATATAGAGAGAGCTACCTATAAGGCAGAGCAGTCCAACATATCCATGCACACTGATCTGGCTACATGGCAGAAGAGTCCAAAATGTCCATATACAGAGAATTAGTCACATGGCAGAGCAGTGCAACATTTCCATATACAGAGCTCTCGCTACATGGCAGATAAGTCTAGCTTGTCCAAATACTAACATCCAGCTACATGGCAGAGTAGTACAACATGTCCATATACAGAGTACAAAGTAAATGGCAGATGACATGTCCATATACTGAGAGTTAGCTAAATGGTAGATGAGTCCAACATGTGTATATATAGAGGACTAGCTGCAAGGCAGACGAGTCAAACATGTTTATACACAGAGAACTGGCTACATGGCTGATGAGTCCAACATGTCCATATACAGAGAACTACCTACATGGCAGACGAGTCCAATATGTCCATATACAGAGAACTAGTTAGATGACAGAGTAGTGCAACATTTCCATATACAGAGTTCTATCTACATAGCAGACGAGTACAAAATCTCCATATACAGAGTACTAGCTAAATGACAGGTGAATCCAACTTGTCCACATAGCTACAAGGAAGATTTGTACAACATGTTCATACAGGGAGTGCTGGCTACATGGCTGATGAGTCCAACATGTCCATATAAAGAGAGCTAGCTACATGACACACAAGTGCAATAGGTTCATATACAGATAGCTACCTACATGTCAGGTCAGTCCAATATTTCCATGCACAGATAGTTACATGGCATGTTGTTTTTGTTGTTAAGTGCCATCGAGATAGCTACCTATATGGCAGATAAGTCCAATATGTTCATATACAGAGAGCTACGTACTTGGAAGATCAGTCCAACAAAACCATGTACACAGAGCTAGCTACATGGCAGAGGAGTCCAAAATGTCCATATATAGACAGCTTGCTACATGTCAGGGTAATGCATCATTTCCATATACAGAGTTCTAGCTACAAGGCAGATGAGTCCAACTTGTCTATATACAGAAATCTAACTACATGGCAAGGTATTGCAACATTTCTATATACACAGTTCTACCTACATGGCAGATGTGTCCATATAATGAGAGCTACCTACGTGGCAGAGAAGAACAACATGTCCATATACAGGGTACTAGTTACATCACAGAGCAGTCCAAATGTCCAGATACTGAGAGTTAGCTACATAGTAGACAAGTCCAATATGTTCATATACAGAGAGCTATCTACTTGAAAGGAAATGGTTAATGTTCAACCATTTCAAGAGATACCATATGAACAAGAGCCAATGATACTCAGAGAGGAAGCCCAAAATGCATTGAAAGAAGTGGCAAAGAACAAGGCACCAGGAATTGATGGAATAAAAATTGAAATCTTTCAGGAAAGTGAGGCGGCACAGGAGGCACTCACTCGTCTCTGCCA
>NW_006408670.1:7418261-7419380 GCF_000296735.1 Chrysochloris asiatica
TAGATCTGTTTTGGAAGAAGTGCAGCCAGAGTGCTCCTTGGAGGCCAGGATGGCTAAGCTTCGTCTCTCCTACTTTGGACATATTGTCCGGGGAAACAATCGTTGGAGAAGGATGTCATGCTGGGTAGGGTGGAGGGTCAGAGAAGAAGAGGAAGACCCCCAACGAGATGGATCAGCCAGGTGGCAGCGGTAGTGAAGTTGGCACAGGATCGGACAATGTTTCATTCTGCTGGGCATGGGGTCGCTATGAGTCTGTGCCGACTCGATAGCACCTGACAACAACAACAACAACAACCTACTTGACAGATCAATCCAACATATCCATTTACAGAAAGCTAGCTACATGTCAGACGAGTTCCAAATGTCCATATACAGAGAGATAGCTACATGTCAGACGAGTTCCAAACGTCCATATACAGAGAGATAGCTACATGGCATGGTAATGCAACATTTCCATATACAGAGATCTTGCTTCAAGGCAGATGACTGCATATTGTAAATATACAGAATACTTACTACATGCCAGGGAAGTACAACATTTCCATATACAGAGTTCTAGCTACATGGCATATGTGTCCAACGTGTCCATATACTGAGAGATAGCTACATGGCAGACAAATCCAATATGTTCTTATACAGAGAGCTACCTACTTGGCAGATCAGTCCAACATATCCATTTACAGAGAGCTAGCTATATGGCAGACGAGAATAAAATGTTTATATACAGAGAGTTAGCTACATGGCAGGGTAGTGAGACATTTCCATATACAGATTTCTAGATACAAGACAGATGAGTCCAACTTGTCTATATACAGAAACTAGCTACATTGCAGAATAGTGCAACATTTCCATATATAGATTGTAGGTATATTGCAGATGTGTCCAACGTGTGCATATACTGAGAGCTAGCTACTGGGCAGATCAGTCCAACACATCCATGTACAGAGATTCCATGGCAGATGATTCCAAAATGTCCATATAAAGACAGGTAGCTACATGTCAGCATAGTGCAACATTTTCATATACAGACTTATAGCTACAAGGCAGATGAGGCCAACTTCTCTATATACATGTTGCAGACCATGTAAGCCTAGTCAGAGTTTCGAGACCCTCTAGGGC
>NW_006408670.1:7420377-7425446 GCF_000296735.1 Chrysochloris asiatica
GAGGTACATGGCAGAGTAGTCCAACATATCCATATTCAGGGTTCTAGCTACATGCAAGCTATGTCCAACT
Organism: Chrysochloris asiatica; assembly: GCF_000296735.1. Classification (NCBI taxonomy): domain Eukaryota; kingdom Metazoa; phylum Chordata; class Mammalia; order Afrosoricida; family Chrysochloridae; genus Chrysochloris; species Chrysochloris asiatica. The sequence continues at coordinate 7,420,448 of NW_006408670.1, forward strand.
TGTCCATATACTGAGAGCCACCTACATTGCAGACAAGTCCAATATGTTCATATACAGAGAGCTACCTACTTGTCAGATCAGTCCAACATATCCATGTACAAATAGCTAGCTACATGGCAGACGATTCCTAAATGTCCATACACAGAGTAAAATATTTCCATATACTGAGTTCTAGCTATATGGCAGATGTGTCAAAGTGTTCATATACAGAGAGCTACATAGCGTAGTGTTTACGAATAGGGCTGCGAACCTTAAGGTCAGCGATTTGAAACTACCAGCCGCTCCATAGGAGAAAGATGAGACTTTCTACTCCTGTAAAGATTTACACTATCGGAAACCCTGTACAGGGTCGCTATGGGTTGGAACCGACTCGACGACACTGAACAACAACAACAACCTACATGGCAGACAAGTCTTATATGTTCATATACACAGAGCTACATACTTGGCAGATCAGTTCAACATATCCATGTACAGAGAGCTAGCTACATGGCAGAAGAGTACAAAATGTCCATATATCAAGAGCTAGGTACATGGAAGGATAGTGCAACATTTCCATATACAGAGTTCAAGATACATGGAAGATATGTCCAACGTGTCCATATACTGAGAGCTAGCTACATGGCAGACAAGTCCAATATGTTCATATACAGAGAGCTACCTACTTCGAAGATCAGTGTAACATATCCATGTACACAGAGTTAGCTACATGGCAGACGAGTCCAAAATTTCCATATATCAAGAGCTAGGTACATGGAAGGATAGTGCAACATTTCCATATACAGAGTTCTACCTGCATAGCAGATGTGTATAAGGTGTCCATACATTGAGAACTACATACATGGCAGAAAAGTCCAATATGTTCATTTGCAGAGAGCTACGTACTTGGCAGACCAGTCCTACATATCCATGTACAGAGAACTATCTACATGGCAGACGAGTCCAAAATGTCCATATACAGAGAGGTGACTACATGGCATGGTAGTGCAACATTTCCATATACAGAGTTCTAGCTACATGGCAGATGTGTCCATCGTGTTCATATACTGAGAGCTAGTTACATGGCAGAGTAGTCCAACATGTCCATATTCAGGGTACTAACTACATGGCAGAGGGGTCCAACGTGTCCATATACTGAGAGCCACTTACACGGAGGACAAGTCCAATATGTTCATATACAGAGTGCTACCTACTTGGCAGATCAGTCCAACATATCCATGTACAGAGAAATAGCTACATGGCAGACGAGTCCAAAATGTCCATATGCAGAGAGCTAGCTACATGGCTTTGTAGTGCAGCATTTCCATATACAGAGTTCTAGCTACAAGCCAGATGAGTCCAACTTGTCTATATAGAGAGAGCTAGCTACATGGCAGAGCAGTTTAACATTTCCACATACAAAGTTCTACCTACATGGCTGATGAGTCCAAAGTGTTCATATACTTAGAGCTAGGTCCATGGCAGAGTAGTCCAACATTTCCATATACTGAGTTCTCGTTACGTCCCAGATGTGTCCAACATGTCCCTATACTGAGAGCTAGCTACATGTCAGACAAGCCCAATATGTTCATATTCAGAGAGCTACCTAATTGGCAGATCAGCCCAACTTATCCATGTACAAAGAGTTAGCTACATGGCAGATGAGTTCAAAATGTCCATATAAAAATAGCTACCTGCATGGCAGTGTAATGCAACATTTCCATATACAGAGTACTAGGAACATGGCAGATGAGTCCAACATGTCCATTTACTGAGCGTTAGCTACATGGCAGATGAGTCCAGCATGTGTATATTTAGAGGACTAGCTACAAGGTACATGCATCCTACTTGTCTATATACAGAGAGTGAGCTACATGGCAGGGTAGTGCAACATTTCCATATACAGAGTTCTAGCTACAAGGCAGATGCATCAAACATGTCCATGTACTGAGAGCTAGCTACATGGCAGACAAGTCCAAGAAGTTCATATATAGAGAGCTATCTACTTTACAGATCAGTCCAACATATCCATGTACAGAGAGCTAGTGTCATGGCAGACGAGTCCAAAATGTCCATATACAGACTGCTAACTACATGACAGGGTAGTCCAACATTTCCATGTACAGAGTTCTAGATACAAGGAAGATGAGTCCAATTTGTCTATGTATAGGGAACTAGATACATGACAGAGTAGTCCAACATTTCCATATTCAGAGGTCTAGCTACATGGCAAATGTGTCCTATGTGTCCATATACTGAGAGCTAGCTACATGGCAGAGTAGTTCAACATGTCCATATAGAGGGTACTAGCTACATGGAAGATTAAGTCCAACATGTCCATATACTGAAAGATAGCTACATGGCAGACAAGTCCAATATGTTCATATACAGAGAGCTACCTACTTTGCAGATCAGTCCAACATATCCATGAACAGAGAGCTAGCTACATGACAGATGAGTCCAAAATGTCCATATACAGAGAGCTAGCTACATGGCAGAGTAGTACAACATTTCCATATACTGAATTCTAGGTACATTGCAAATGTGTCCAACACGTCCATACACTGAGTGCTAGCTGCATGGCAGAGCAGTCCAACGTATCCATATACAGGGTACTAGCTACATGGCAGATAAGTCCATATACTGAGAGCAAGCTACATGGCAGACAAGTTCAATATGTTCATATACAGAGAGCTACCTACTAGGCAGATCAGTTCAACATATCCATGTACAGAGTGCTACTTACATGGCAGAAGAGTGCAAAATGTCCATATACAGAGAGCTAGCTACTTGGCATGGTAGTGCAACATTTCCATTTACAGAGTTCTAGGTACAAGGCAGAAGAGGCCAACTTGTCTATATACAGAGACCTAACTACATGGCAGGGTAGAGCAACATTTCCTTATACAGAGTTCTAGGTAAATGGCAGATGTGTCCAACGTGCCCATACATTGAGAGCTAGCTACATGGCAGAGCAGTCCAACAAATTCAGGGTACTAGCTACCTGGCAGATGTGTCCAATGTGTCCATATACTGAGAGCCAACTACAATGCCGACAAGTCCAATATGTTCTTATACAGAGAGCTACCTACTTGGCAGATCAGTCCAACATATCCATGTAGAGAGCTAGCAACATGGCAGAGTACTGCAACATTTCCATATACAGAGTTCTAGGTACATGGCAGATGTGTCCAATGTGACCATACACTGAGAGCTAGCTATATTGCAGAGCAATCCAACATGTCCATATACAGGGTACTAGCTACATGTCAGATGAGCTCAACATGTCCATATACTGAGAGCTACCTACATGGCAGTGATGTCCAATATATTCATATAAAGACAGCTACCTACTTGGCAAATCAGTCCAACATATCCATGTACAGAGAGGCAGCTACATCGCAGGGTAGTGCAACATATCCATATATAGATTTCTAGCTACAAGAGAGATGAGTACAACTTGTCTATATATAGAGATCTAACTTCATGGCAGGGTAGTGAAAGATTTCCATATATAGAATTCTAACTACATGGCAGATGTGTAAAACGTGTCCATATACTGAGAGCTAGCTACATGGCAGAGTAGTCCAACATGTGCATATTCAGTGTTCTAGCTACATGCCAGATGTGTCCAACTTGTCCATATACTGAGAGCCATCTACATGGCAGAAATGTCCAATATGTTCATAGACAGAGAGCTACCTATTTCACAGATAAGTCCAACATATACATGTTAGGAGAGCTAACTACATGGCAGACGATTCCAAAATGTCCATAAAAAGAGATTTAGCTACATGGCATGGTAGTACATTTCCATATATTGAGTTCTAGGAGATGTGTCAAAGGTGTTCATATACAGAGAGCTACATACATAGCAGACAAGTCCTATATGTTCATATACAGAGAGCTACATACTTGGGAGATCAATTCAACATATCCTTGTACAGAGATTAAGCTACATGGCAGTAGAGTTCAAAATATCCATATACAGAGAGATAGCTTCATGGCAGAATAGTGCAACATTTGCATATACAGAGTCCAAGCTACATATATAGAATTCCATATATAGAATTCTAACTACTTGGCAGATGTGTAAAACGTGTCCATATACTGAGAGCTAGCTAAATGGCAGAGTAGTCCAACATGTGCATATTCAGTGGTCTAGCTACATGCCAGATGTGTCCAACTTGTCCATATACTGAGAGCCATCTACATGGCAGATATGTCCAATATGTTCATATACAGAGAGCTACCCACTTCAAAGATCAGTGTAACATATCCATGTACTTAGAGCTAGCTACATGACAGACGAGTATAAAATGTTCATATACCAAGAGCTAGCTACATGGCAGGGTAGTGCAACATTTCCATATACAGAGTTCTAGCTACATGGCAGATGTGTACAAGGTGTCCATATATTGAGAAGTACATATATGGCAGACAAGTCCAATATGTTCATATCCAGAGAGCTAAGTACTTGGCAGATCAGTCCTACATATCCATATACAGAGAACTAGCTACTTGGCAGATGAGTCCAAAATGTCCATATACAGAGAGCTAGCTTCATGTCAGGGTAGTGCAACATTTCCATATACAAAGTTCTAGCAACATGACAGATGTGTCCAACGTGTCCATATACTGAGAGCTAGTTACATGTCAGAGAAGTCCACCATGTCCATATTCAGGGTACTAGCTACATGGCAAATGGGTCCAACGTGTCCATATACTGAGAGCAACCTACATGGTGGACAAGTCCAATATGTTCATTTAGAAAGCTACGTACATGTCAGATCGGTCCAACATATCCATTTACAGAGAACTAGCTACATGGAATACGAGTCCAAAATGTCCATATGCAGACAGCTAGCTACATGGCAGGGTAATGCAACATTTCCATATACAGAGTTCTAGATACAAGGAAGATGAGTCCAACTTGTCTATATACAGAGAGCTAACTACATGGCAGTGTAGTGAAACATTTCCATAAACAGAGTTCTAGCTAAATGGAAGATGTGTCCTA
>NW_006408670.1:7425932-7431686 GCF_000296735.1 Chrysochloris asiatica
TGAGATCCACTTACATGGCATACAAGTTCAATATGTTCATGTACCAAGAGCTACCTACTTCACAGATCAGTACAACATATCCATGTTCAGAGAATTAGCTACACGGCAGATAATTCCAAAATGTCCATATACAGAGAGCTAGCTATATGGCAGGATGGTGCAACATTTCCATATACTGATTTCTAGCTACATGGCAGATTTGTCAAAGATGTCCATATACTGACAGCGACCTACATGGCAGACAAGTCCAATATATTCATATAAAAAATCTACCTAAATGGTAGAACAGTCCAACATATCCATGTACTGAGAGTTTGCTTCATGGCAGTTGAGTCCAAAATGTCTATATACAGAGAACAAGCGACATTGCAGGGTAGGGCAACATTTCCATATACAGAGTTCTAGCTACAAGGCAGATGAGTCCAACTTGTCTATATAAAGAGAGCTAGCTACATGGCAGAGTAGCGCACCATTTCCATATACAGAGTTCTACCTACATGGCAGATGTGTCCAACATATCCATGTACTGAGAGCTAGTTACATGGCAGAGTAGTCCAACATGTCTATATTCAGGGTAGTAGCTACATGGCAGATGTGTGCAACATGTCCATATACTGACAGCCACTTACATGGCAGAAAAATCCAATATTTTCATATACATTGAGCTACCTACTTGGCAGATCAGTCCAACATATCCATTTACAGAGAGCTAGCATCATGGCAGATGAAACCAAAATGTCCACATACAGAGAGTTAACTACATGACAGGGTAGTCCAACATTTCCATGTACAGAGTTCTAGTTACAAGGCAGAAGAGTCCAATTTGTCTATATAGAGGGAGCTAGATACATGGCAGCGTAGTGCAACATTTCCATACATAGAGTTCTAGCTACAAGGCAAATGAGTCAAAATTGTCTATATACAGAGAGCTAGCTACATGGCATGGTCTTGCAATATTTCCATATACAGAGTTCTAGCTAAATGTCAGATGTGTCAAACGTGTCCATATACTGTGAGCTAACTACATGGCAGGGTACACCAACATGTCCATATTCAGAGTTCTAGCTATATGGCAGATGTTTCCAACGTGTCCATATACTGAGAGCTAGCTATATGGCAAACAAATTCAATATGTTCATATACAGAGAGCTACCTACTAGGCAGATCAGTCCCACATATCCATGTACAGAGAGCTAGCTACATGTCAGATGAGTCCAAAATGTCCATATACAGAGAGCTTGCTTCGTGGCAGGGCATTGCAACATTTCCATATACATAGTTCTAGCTACAAGGCAGGTGCATCCAACTTGTCTATACACAGACTGCTAGCTGCAGGGCAGGGTAGTGTAACATTTCCATATACAGAGTTCTAGCTACATGGCAGATGAGTCCAACTTGTCTATAAACAGAGAGCTAGTTACATGGCTGAGTAGTGCAACATTTCCATATACAGAGTTCTAGCTACAAGGCAGATGAGTCCAATTTGTCTATATAAAGAGAGCTAGCTACATGGCATAGTACTCAAAAATGTCCATATTCAGAATTCTAGCTACATGGCAGATGTGTACAACATTTCCATATACTGAGAGCTAGTTACAAGGCAGAAAATCCAGTATGTTCATAAACAGATAGCTACCTACTTGGCAGATCAGTCTAACAAATCCATGTACAGAGAGCTAGCTACATGGCTAGCTACATGGCTGGGTAGTGAAACATTTCCATATACAGAGTTCTACCTACATGGCAGATATGTGCAACTTGTCCATATGCTGAGAGCTCCCTACATGGCAGATCAGTCTAAAATATCCATGTACAGAGAACTAGCTACATGGCACATGAGTCCAAAATGTCCATACACAGAGAGCTAGCTACATGGAAATGTAGTGCAACATTTCCATATACAGAGCTCTATCTACAAGGCAGATTAGTTCAACTTGTCCATATATAGAGAGCTAGCTACTTGGCAGAGTTGTGCAGCATTTCCATATCCAGAGTTCTAGCTACATGGCAGATGTGTCCAACATGTCCATATACTGAGAGATAACTACATGTCACAGCAGTACAAAATGTCCATATACAGGGTACAAGTTACATCGCAGAAGATCCCAACACGTCCATATACTGAGAGGTAGCTACACGGCAGAAAAGTCCAATATGTTCATATACAGAGAGCTAGCTACATGGCAGGGTAATGCAACATTTACTGATACAGAGTTCTAGCTACATGGCAGATGTGTCCAACATGTCCATATACTCAGAGCTAGCTCTATGGCAGACTACTCCAAAATGTGCATATACAGAGATCTAGCTACATGGCAGGGAAGTGAAACATTTCCACATACAGAGTTCTAGGTACAAGGTAGATGAGTCCAACTTTTTTATATACAGAGAGCTAGCTACATGGCAGAGTAGTGCAATATTTACCATATACAAGGTACTAGCTACATGGCAGATGAGTCCAACATGTCCATATACTGCGAACTATCTACAAGGCAGACAAGTCCAATATGTTCATATACAGAGAACTACATACTTCACAGATCATTGTAACATATCCATGTACAAAGAGCTAGCTACATGGCAGAGGAGACCAAAATGTCCATATACACAGAGCTAGCTACATGGCAGGGTAGTGCTACATTTCCATATACAGCGTTCTAGGTATAAGGCAGATGAGTCTAACTTGTCTATATACAGAGAGCTACCTACATAGCAGACAAGTCCAATATGTTCATATAAAGAGAACTACCTACTTGGCACATCAGTCCAACATAACCATGTACAGAGAGATAGCCACATGGCAGACGAGTCCAAAATTTCCATATACAGAGAGTTAGCCACATGGCAGGGTAGTGCAACATTTCTATATACAGAGTTCTAGGTACAAGGCAGATGAGTCCTACTTGTCTATATACAGAGAGATAGCTACATGACAGGGTAACGCACCATTTCCATATACAGAGTTCTACCTGAATGGCAGATGTGTCCAACGTGTCCATATACTGAAAGCTAGCTACATGACAGGGTAGTCCAACATGTCCATATTCAGGGTTCTAGTTACATGCCAGATAAGCCCAACTTGTCCATATACTGAGAGCCACCTACATGGCAGGCAAGTCCAATATGTTCATATACAGAGAGCTACCTACTTGGCAGATCAGTCCAACATACCCATATACAGAGAGCTAGCTACATGTCAGACGATTCCAAAATGTCCATGTACAGAGAGCTAGCTACATGGCACGGTAGAACAACATTTCCATATACTGAGTTCTAGCTAAATGGCAGATGTGGCAAAGGTGTTCATATACAGAGAGCTACCTACATCGCAGACAAATCCTATATTTTCATATACAGAGAGTTACCTAATTGGCAGATCAGTCCAACATTTACATGTACAGAGAGCTAGCTACATGCCAGACAAGTCAAAAATGTCCATATACAGAGAGCTAGCTACATGGCTGAGTAGTCCAACATGTACATATTCAGGGTAGTAGTTACATGACAGATGTGTCCTACGTGTCCATATATTGAGAGCCACCTACAGGACAGACAAGTCCAATATGTTCATATACAGAGAGCTACCTATTTGGCAGATCTGTCCAACATATCCAAGAACATGTAGCTAGCTCTCAGTGTATGGACATGTTGGACTCATCAGCCATGTAGTCAGCTATCTGTATATGAACCTATGGGACTCATCTGCCTTTCATCGAGCCCCTAAATATACACATATTGTACTCATCTGCCATGTAGCTATCTCTCAGTATATGAATACGTTTTACTCATCTGCCATGTAGTTCCAATTCTATATATGGAAATGTTGCACTACTCTGTCATGTATTCAGCTCTCTGTATATGGAAATATTGGACTCGTCTGTCATGTAGCTAGCTCTCTGTATATATGAATATATTGGACTTGTCTGCCATGTAGCTTGCTCTCAGTATATGGACATGTTGGACCTATCAGTCATGTAGCCAGATCTCTGTGTATGAACATGTTTGAATCATCAGCCATGTAGCCAGCTCTCTGGTATGCACATGTTGGACTCCTCTGCTTGTAGCTAACCCTCTAAATATACAGTTGTTGGATTCATCTTCCATGTCACTAGCTGTCAGTATATGGACATGTTGCACTACTCTGCCATTTAGCTAGCTCTATGTATATGGACATTTTGAACTGGTCTGGCATGTAGCTAGCTCACTATACTTGGATATTTTGACTGATCTGACATATAGGTAGCTCTCGTTATATGAACATATTGGACTTGTCTGCCATGTAGCAAGCTTTCAGTATATGAACATGTTAAGCTCATCAGTCATGTAACCAGCTATCTGTGTATGAACATGTTGGACTCATCTGCCTTGTGCCTAGCCCAATAAATATACAGATGTTGGACTCATCTGCCATGTAGCTAACTCTCTGTAAATGGACATGTTGGACTCATCTGCCATGTAGCTAGTACTCTGTATATGGACATGGACTCATCTTTATGTACCTAAAACTCTGTATATGGGCATATTGGACTACTCTGCCATGTAGCTAGCTCTCAGTATATGGACACGTTGGACTCCTCTGCCATGTATCTAGAAATTTGTATATGGAAATGTTGCACTACTCTGCCATGGACATGTTGGATTCAACAGCCATGTATCCAGCTCTCAGAGTACGAACATGTTGGACTCATCTGCCTTGTAGCTAGCCCTCTAAATATACACATGTTGGGCCCATCTGTCACGTAGCTAGCTCTCAGTATATGGACATGTACTCATCTGCCGTGTAGCTAGAACCCTGTATATGGAAATGTTATACTACTGTGCCATGTAGCCAGCTCTCTGAATACGGATACGTGGGACTCATCGGCCATGTAGCTAGAAGTCTGTACATGGACATGTTGGACTACTCTACCATGTAGCTAGCTCTCTGTATATGGACACGTTGGACTCATCTGCCATGTAGCTAGAACTCTGTTAAGGGAAATGTTGCACTACACTGATGTTGCAGTACACTGCCATGTAGCCAGCTCTCTGTATATGGACATTTGTTACTCATCTGCCATGTAGCTAGCTCTCTATGCATCAATATGTTGAACTGATCTGCCATGCAGGTAATTCTCTGTATATGAACATATTGGACTTCTCTGCCATGTAGCTAGGTCACTGTATATGGACATGTTGGATTCATCAGCCATGTAGCCAGCTCTCTCTGTATGAACATGTTGGACTTATCTGCCTTGTAGCTAGCCCTCTAAATATACACATTTTGGATTCATATGCCATGTAGCTGGCTATCAGTATATGGACATGTTGCACTACTCTGCCATGTAGCAAGCTCTCTGTATATGGATATTTTGGACTCATCTGCTATGTAGCCAGCTGTCTATACTTGGATATTTTGAATTGATCTGACATGTTTGTAGCTCTTGGTATATCAACATATTGGACATGTCTGCCATGAAACTAGCCCTCAGTATATGGATATGTTGAACTCATCAGCCATGTAGCCAGCTGTCTGTATATGAACATTATGCACTCATCTGCCTTGTCCCTGTTGTTGTCAGGTGCCATCGAGTCGGAACCGACTCATAGCGACCCCATGCACAGCAGAACGAGACAATATTCGATCCTGGGCCAACCTCACTACAGCCGCCACACCTGAGTCCATCAATGATGCCACCTGGCTGATCCATCTCGTTGGGGGTCTTCCTCTTCTTCTCTGACCCTCCACCCTACCCAGCATGACATCCTTCTCCA
>NW_006408670.1:7435916-7438936 GCF_000296735.1 Chrysochloris asiatica
TATGGATATGTTGGACTTCTCTGACATGTAGCTAGCTCTCTGTTTATGGACACGTTGGATTACTCTGCCTTGTAGTTAACTCTCAGTATATGGACACCTTGATCCCATCTACCAAATAGCTAGAACTCTGTATATATAAATGTTGCACTACACTGCCATGTAGCAAGCTCTCTATATATTAACATATGGGACTTGTCTGCCATGTAGCAAGACTAGTATATGGACATGTTGGACTATCTGACATGTAGCTAGTACCCTGTATATGGACATTTTGGTCTACTCTGCCATGTAGGTAGCTCTCTGTACATGGATATGTTGAACTTATCTGGCAAATATGTAGCTCTCTGTATATAAACATACTGGACTTTTCTGCCATGTAGCTAGCTCTAAAAATATGGACATGTTGGATTCATGTAACATGCAGTTAGTTCCCTGTATATGGACATGTTCGACTACTCTGCCATGTAGCTAGCTCTCAGTGTATGGACAAGTTGGACTCATCTGTCTTTTACATAGTACTCTGTATATGGAAATGTTGCACTACACTGCCATTAAGCTAGCTCTCTGTACATGGACATTTTGGATTCATCTGCCAGGAATCTTGCTCTCTGTACATGGATACCTTGGACAGATCTGCCAAGTAGGTAATTCTCTTTATATGAACATATTGGACTTGTCTGCCATGTTGGTGGCTCTCAGTATATGGACACGTTGTATACATGTGCCATGTAGCTAGTACCCTGAATATGGATATGTTGGACTACTTTGCCAAGTAGCTAGTTTTCAGTTAAAGGGTACGTTGGACACATCTGCCATGTAGTTAGATCTCTGTATATGGAAATGGTGCGCTACTCTGCCATGTAGCTTGCTTTCTCTATATAGACATGTTGAACTCATCTGCCTTGTACCTAGAACTCTGTATATGTAAGTATATGTAAATGTTTCACTACACTTCCATGTAGCTAACTCTCTGTATATGGACATTTTGGACTCGTCTGCCATTTAGCTACCTCTCTGTACATAGATATGTTGAACTCATCTGACAAGTAGGTACCTGTCTGTATATGAACATATTGGATTTGTCTGCCATGTAAGTACCTCTCAGTATATGGACACGTTGGACACTTCTGCCATGTAGTTACTACCCTGAATATGGACATGTTGGACTACTCTGCCATGTACCTAGCTCTCAGTATATGGACACATTGGACACATCTGCCATGTAGCTAAAACTCTGTATATGGAAATGTTGCACTACACTGCAATGTACCTAGCTCTCTGTATATAGACAAGTTGGACTCATCTTCCTTATAGCTAGATGTGTGTATATGGAAATGTTGCCCTATCCTGGCATGTAGCTAGTTCTCTGTATATGAACATATTGCACTTGTCTTCCATGTAGGTAGCTCTCTGTATAGGGACATTTTGGACGCATCAGCCAGGTAGTCAGCTCTCTCTGTAGGAACACGTTGGACTCATCTGCCTTGTAGCTAGTACGCTATATATACACATGTTGGACTAATCTGCCATGCAGCTAATTCTCAGTATATGAACATGTTGGGCTCAATTGCCATGTAGATAACTATCAGTATATGGACTTGTAGGACTCATCTGCCTTTTGTCTAAATCTCACTATATCGACATGTTGGGCTCATCTGTCATGTAGCTAGTATTCTGTATATGGACACGTCAGACTACTCTTCAATATAACGAGCTCTCAGTATATGGACACAGTGGACTCATCTGCCATGTTGCTAGTACTCTGTATATGGATATGTTGGACTACTCTGACATGTAGCTAACTCTCAGTATATGGACACCTTCATCACATCTGCCATGTAGCTAGAACTAGTACTCTGTATATGGATATGTTGGACTACTCTGACATGTAGCTAACTCTCAGTATATGGACACCTTCATCACATCTGCCATGTAGCTAGAACTCTGTATACGGATATGTTGCACTACACTGCCATGTAGCTATCTCTCTGTATATTAACATATGGGACTTGTCTGCCATGTAGTAAGTTCAGTAAATGGACATTTTTGACTTGTGTGCCATGTAGCAAGTTCTCTGTACATGGATATGTTGGACTGATCTGCCATGTAGGTTGCTCTCTGCATATGGACATATTGGACTACTCTGCCATGTAGCTAGCTCTCAGTATATGGACATTTTTGTCTCATCAGCCATGTAGCCAGCTTTCTCTGTAGGGACACGTAGGACTCATCTACCTTGCAGCTAGTAAGCTATATACACACTTGTTGGACTAATCTGTCATGCAGATAATTCTCAGTATATGAACATGTTGGACTTAATTGCCATGTAGCTAACTATCAATATATGGACATGTAGGGCTCATATGCCATGTAGCTAACTCTTAGTATATTGGCATGTTGAACACATCTGCCATGTAGCAAGTATTCTGTATATGGACATGTTGAACTACTCTTCCATATAGTGAGCTCTAAGTATATGGACACTTTGGACTCATCTGCCATGTGGCTAGTACTCTGTATACGGATATGTTGGACTAAATTGATATGTAGCTAGCTCTCTGTATATGGAAAAGTTGGACTACTCTGTCTTGCACCTAGAACTCTGTATATGGAAATGTTGCCCTACACTGCCATTAAGCTAGCTCCCTGTATATGGAAATTTTGGACTCATCTGCCATGAAGCTAGCTCTCTGTCCATGGATATGTTGGACAGATCTGCCAAGTAGGTAGTTCTCTGTATATTAACATATTGGACTTGTCTGCCATGTTGGTGGCTCTCAGTATATGGACATGTTCGACACATCTGCCATGTAGCTAGTACACTGAAAATGGACATGTTTAACCACCTTGCCATGTAGCTAGTTCTCAGTATATAGACAAGTTAGACTAATTTGCCTTGTACCTAGAACACTGTATATGGAAAAGTTGCACTACCATGTCATGTAACCAGAGCTCTGTATATGGACATTTTGGACTCGTCTGCCATGTAGCTAGCTCTCTGTACATGGATATGTTGGACT
>NW_006408670.1:7439036-7444549 GCF_000296735.1 Chrysochloris asiatica
ATGGATATGTTGGACTGATCTGCCAAGTAAGTAACTCTCTGTTTATGAACATATAGGACTAGTCTGCCATGTAGGTAGTTCTCTGTATATGAACACCTTTGAAACATCTGCCATGTAGCTAGAATTCAGTATATGGAAATGTTGTACTACCGAGCCATGTAGCTAGCTCTCTGTATATTGGCATTCTGGAATTGTCTGTCATGTAGCTAGTTCTTTGAACATGGATATGTTGGACTGATCTCTCAAGTAGGTAGCTCTCTGTATATGAACATATTGTACTTGTCTACCATGTAGGTGGCTCTCAGTATATGAATAAATTGGACATATGTGGCATGTAGCTAGAACCCTGAATATGGACATGTTGAACTACTCTGCCATGTAGCTAGCTGTCTGTACATGGTTATGTTGGACTGATCTGCCATGGAGCTATCTCTCTGTATATGAACTTATTGGATTTGTCTGCCATGTAGTTGTCTCTCAGTATATGGACAAGTTGGGCTTATCTAGCATGTAACTAGTACCCTGTATATGGACATGTTGGACTTCTCTGCCATGTAGCTAGCTCTCAGTGTATGGACACATTGGACACATCTGCCATGTACCTAGAAATCTATATATGGAAATGTTGCACAACCCTGCCATGTAGCTAGCTCTCTGTACATGGAAATGTTGGACTTATTTGCCAAGTAGCTAGCTCTCTGTATATGGACATATTGGATTTCTCTGCCATGTAAGTGGCTCTCAGTATATGGACATGTTGGACACATCTGCCATGTAGCTACTACCCTGAATATGGAAATGTTTGACTACCTTGCCATGTAGCTAGTTCTCAGTATATGGACACATTGGACACATCTGCCATGTAGCTAGAAATCTTTATATGGAAATGGTGTGCTACTCTGCCATATAACTTGCTCTCTGTATATAGACAAGTTGGACTCATCTGACTTGTAGCTAGAACTCTGTATATGGAAATGTTGCACTTTCCTGCCATGTAGCTAGCTCTCTGTATATGGACATTTTGGACTCGTCTGCCATGTAGCTAGCTCTCTGTACACGGATATGTTACTCTGATGTGTGAAGTAGGTAGCTCTCTGTATATGAATATATTGAACTTATTTGCCTTGTGTCTAGCTCTCAGTATATGAACACTTTGGACTATCTGCCATGTAGCTTGAACTCTGTATATGGAAATGATGCACAACTCTGCCATGTAGCTAGTTCTCACTGTATGGACACCTTGGACACATCGGCCATGTAGCTCGAACTCTGTATATGGAAATGTTGTACTACCCTCCCATATAGATACCTCTCTTTATATGGACATTGTGGATTCATCTGCCATGTAGGTAGCTCTCTGTACATGGATATGTTGAACTGATCTGCCAAATAGGTAGCTCTCTGTATATGAACATAATGTACTTTTCTACCATGTAGCTAGGTCTCAGTATATGGACATGTTGGACTCATCTGCTATGAAGCCAGTACACTGTATATGGACATGATGTACTACTCTGCCTTGTAGCTAGCTCTCAGTATATGTAAACGTTGGACACATCTGCCATGTACCTAGAACTCTGAATATGGGAATATTGTACTACTCTGCCATGTTGCTAGCTCTCTGTATATAGACAAGTTGGACTCATCTGCCTGGTAGCTAGAACTCTATATTTGGAAATGTTTCACTACTGTGCCATGTAGCTAGCTCTCTGTATATAGACAAGTTGGACTCATCTGCCTTTTAGCTAGAACTCTGTATATGGAAATTTGCACTACCCTGCCATGTAGCTAGCTCTCTGTATATGGACATTTTGGACATGTCTGCCATGTAACTTGCTCTCTGTACTTGGATATGTTGGACTGATTTACTAAGTATGTAGCTTTCTGTGTATGAACATATTGAACTTATCTGTCGTATAGTTGGCTCTCAGTATAAGGACAAATTGGACACATCTGCCATGTAGCTAGTACCCTGAATATGGACATGTTGGACTACTCGACCATGTAGCTAGCTCTCAGTATATGGACATGTTGGACTCATCTGCAATGTAGCTAGAACTGTGTATATGGAAATGTTGCCCTACCCTGCCATATAGCTAGCTCTCTCTATGGATATTTTGGACCTGTCTGCCATGGAGCTAGTTCTCTTTACATGGATATGTTACATTGATCTGAGAAATAGTTAGCTCTCTGAATATGAACATATTGGTCTTGTGTGCCATTTTGCTAGCTCTCAGTATATGAACACCTTAGACTCATCTGCCATGTAGCTTTAAAACTGTATATGGAAAAGAGGCACTACTCTGAGATGTAGCTAGCTCTCTGTATATGGACATTTTGAATTCATCTGATATGTAGTTACCTCGCTGTGCATGGATATTTTGGACTGATCTGCCTTGTAGCTAGCTCTCAGTATATGGACAAGTTTGACACTTTCGCAATGTAGCTAGAACTCAGTAAATGGAAATGTTGCACTACCCTGACATGTAATTAGATTTCTGTATATAGACAAGTTGGACTCATCTGTCTTGTAGCTAGAACACTGTATATGTAAATTTTGCACTACACTGCCATGCAGCTAGCTCTCTGTATATGGACATTTTGGACTCGTCTTCCATGTAGCTAGCTCTCTGTATATGAATATGTTGGACTGATCTGGTAAGTAGGTAGCTCTCTGTATATGAACATATTGGACTTGTTTGCCTTATAGGTGGCTCTCAGTATATGTACACATTGGACACATCTGCCATGTAGCTACTTCCCTGAATATGGACAGTTTGGAATACTCTGCCATGGAGCTAGCTCTTAGTATATGGACACGTTGGACACATCTGCCTTGTAGCTAGAACTCTGTATATGGAAATGTTGCAATACTCTGCCATGTAGCTAGCTCTCTCTATATAGACAAGTTGGACTCATCAGCGTTGTGCCTAGAACTCTGTATATGGAATTGTTGCAATACCCTGCCTTATGGCTAGCTCTCTGTATTTGGACATTTTGGACTTGTCTACTATGTAGCTTGCTCTCTGTATAGGGATATGTTGGACTGATCTCACAAGTAGGTAACTCTCTGTACTTATTGGACTTGTCTACCATGTAGCTAGCTCTCAGTCTATGAAAACCTTTGACACTTCTGTCATGTAGCTAGAACTCAGTATATGGAAAATTTGCACTGCATTGCCATGTAGCTAGCTTTCTGTTCCTTGATATGTTGGACTGATCTGCCAAGTAGGTAGCTCTCTGTATATGGACATTTTAGACTTGTCTGCCATGAAGGTATCTTTCAGTATATGGACAAGTTGGACACATCTGCAATGTAGCTACTAACCTGAATATGGAAATGTTGGACTACTCTGCCATGTAGCTAGTTCTCAGTATATGGACACGTTGGAAACATCTGCCATGTAGCTAGAACTCTGTCTATGGTAATGTTGCATTACCCTGATAGCTCTCTGTAATTAGACAAAATGGACTCATCTGCCTTGTACCTAGAACTCTGTATATGTAAATGTTGGACTACACTTTTATGTAGCTAGCTCTCTGTATAGGGGCATTTTGGACTTCTCTACCATGTAGCTAGCTCTCTGTACATGGATATTTTACACTGATCTGTGAAGTCGGTAGCTCTCTGTACATGAACATATTGGATTTGTCTGCCATGCAGCTAGCTCTCAAAATATGGACATGTTGGACTGATCTGCCAAGTAGTTAGCTCTCTGTATATGAACATATTGGACTTGTCTGCCATGTAGGTAGCTCTCAATATATGGACACCTTTGACACATGTGCCATGTAGCCAAAAATCTGTATATTGAAATGTTGCACTACTCTGCCATGTAGCTAGCTCTATATATAGGGACAAGTTGGACTCATCTGGCTTGACCTTAGAACTCTGTATATGTAAATGTGGCACTACCCTGCCATGTAGTTAGATCTATGTATATAGACAAGTTGGACTCATCTGCCTTGTAGCTAGACCTCTGAATATGGAAATGTTACACTGCCTTGCCATTTAGCTAGCTCTCTGGACATGGGTATGTTGGACTGATCTGTCAACTAGGTAGCTCTCTGTATATGAACATATTGGCTGGTTTTCCATACAGCTGGTTCTCAATATATATGGACACGTTGGACACATCTGCCTTGTAGATAGAACTCTGTATATGGAAGTGTTGCACTACTCTGCCATGTAGCTAGCTATCTGTATATAGTCAAGCTGGACTCATCTACCTTGTAGCTAGAACTCTGTATATGGAAATGTTGCACTACACAGCCATGTAGCTACCTCTCTGTATATCGACAAGTTGGGCTCATCTGTCTTGTATCTAGACCTCTGTATATTGAAATGTTGCACTACTCTGCCGTATACCTAGCTCCTGTACATGGGTATGTTGGACTGATCTGACATCAAGGGAGCTCTCTGTATATGACCATATTGGCTGGTCCTCCATAGAGCTAGCTCTCAGTATATGGACATGTTGGACACATCTGCCATGTCGATAGAACTCTGTGTTTGGAAGTGTTGCACTACCCTGCCATGTAGTTAGATCTATGTATATAGACAAGTTGGACTCATCTACCTTGAAGCAAGACCTCTGTATATGGAGATGTTGCACTACCCTGCCATTTAGCTAGCTCTCTGTACATGGATATGTTGGACTGATCTAACAACTAGTTAGCTCTATGTATACGACCATATTGGCTGGATTTCCTTACAGCTAGATCTCAGTATATGGACACGTTGGACACATCTGCCAAGTAGATAGAACTCTGTATAAGGAAGTGTTGCACTACTCTGCCATGTAGCTAGCTCTCTGTATATAGTCAAGCTGGACTCATCTGCCTTGTAGCTAGAACTCTGTATATGGAAATGTTGCACTACACAGCCATGTACCTACCTCTCTGTATATCGACAAGTCGGGCTCATCTGCCTTGTAGCTAGACCTCTGTGTATGGAAATGTTGCACTACTCTGCCATTTACCTAGCTCTCTGTACATGGATGTGTTGAACTGATCTGCCAAGTAGGTAGCTCTCTGTATTTGAACATATTCGACTTGTCTGCCATATAGCTAGCTCTCAGTATATGGACACATTGGACACATCTGCCATGTAGTTAGAACACTGTATATGGAAGTGTTGCACTACTCTGCCATGTAGCTAGCTCTCTGTATATGCACATTTTATACTCTTCTGCCATGTAGCTAGCTCTCTGTATATGGACATTTTGTACTCATCTGCCATGTAGCTAGCTCTCTGTACATGGATATGTTGGACTGATCTGCCAAATAGGTAGCTCCCTGTATATGAACATATAGGACTTTTCTGCCATGTAGGTAGCTCTCTGTATATGAACATCTTTGACACATCTGCCATGTAGCTAGCTTTCTGTACATGGATATGTTGGACTGATCTGCCAAGAAGTTAGCTCTCTGTATATGAATATACTGGAGTTTTCTGCCATGTAGCTAGGTCTCAATATCTAGACATGTTGGACACATCTGCCATGTAGCTA
>NW_006408670.1:7444834-7447010 GCF_000296735.1 Chrysochloris asiatica
TAGAACTCTGAATGTGGACATGTGGAGTACTCTGCCATGTAGCTAGCTCTCTGTATATAGACAAATTGTACTCATCTGCCTTGTAGCTAGAACTATGTATATGGAAATATTGCACTACCCTGCCATGTAGCTAGCTCTCTGTACATGTACATTTGGACTCGTCTGCCATGGTGCTAGCTCTTTGTACGTGGATATGTTGGACTGATCTGCCAAGTAGGTAGCTCTCTGTATATGAACGTATTGAATTTGTCTGCCATGTAAGTGGCTCTCAGTATATAGACATGTTGGACACATCTGCCATGTAGCCAATATCCTGAATATGGACATGTTGGACTACTATGCGATGTAGCTAGCTCTCAGTATATGGACACGTTGGAAACATCTGCCATGTAGCTAAATCTCTGTATATGGAAATGGTGTGCTACTCTTCCATGTAGCTAACTCTTTGTATATAGATAGTTTGGACTCATCTACTTTGTACCTAGAACTGTGTATATGGAAATGTTTCACTACCCTGCCATGTAGCTAGCTCTCTGTATATGGACATTTTCGACTCGTCTGCCATGTAGCTAGCTCTCTATACATGGATATTTTATACTGATCTGCAAAGTAGGTAGCTCTTTGTATATGAACATATTGGACTTGTCTGCGTTGTATCTAGCTCTCAGT
Source organism: Chrysochloris asiatica (assembly GCF_000296735.1). Taxonomy (NCBI): domain Eukaryota; kingdom Metazoa; phylum Chordata; class Mammalia; order Afrosoricida; family Chrysochloridae; genus Chrysochloris; species Chrysochloris asiatica. The sequence goes on from NW_006408670.1 coordinate 7,445,504, forward strand.
ATATGGACATGTTGGATTCATCTGCCATGTAGCTAGTACCCTGTATATGGACATGCTGGACTTCTCTGCCATGTAGCTTCCTCTTTGTACAAGGATATGTTGGGCTGATCTGCCAAGTACGTAGCTCTCTGTATATGAACATAATGTACTTGTGTGCCACGTAGGTGGATCTCAGTATATGGGCAAGTTGGACATGTTTGACATGCAGCTAGTACCTTGAATATGGACATGTTGGACTACTCTGCCATGTAGCTATCCTTCATTGTATGGACTCATCTGCCATGTTGCTAGAACTCTGTATATGGAAATGTTGCACTACTCTGCCATGTAGCCAGCTCTCCATATATGGACAAGTTGGACTCATGTAGCTTGTACCTAGAATTCTGTATATGGAAATGCTGCACTACCCAGCCATGTAGCTAGCTCTCTGCATATGGACATTTTGGACTCGTCTGCCATATAGCCAGCTCTCTCTGTACATGGCTATGTTGGACTGATCTGCCAAGTAGGTAGCTCTCTGTATATGAACATATTGGACTTGTCCACGATGTAGGTGGCTCTCAGCATATGGACTCGTTGGAACCAACTGCAATGTAGCTAGTACCCTGAATATGGACATGTTGGACTATTCTGCCATGTAGCTATATCTTAGTATATAGACACGATGGACACATCTGCCATGTTTCTAGAACTCTGTATATGGAAATGTTGCAAGACCCTGCCATATAGTTATATCTCTGTATATAGACAAGTTGGACTCATCTGCCTTGTAGCTACAACTCTGTATATGGAAATGTTGCACTACCATGCCATATAGCTAGCTCTCTGTATATAGACAATTTGGACTTGTCTGCTATGTAGCTAGCTCTCTGTAAATTGGTAGGTTGGAGTGATCTGCCAAGTAGGTAGCCCTCTGTATATGAAAATATTGGTCTTGTCTACCATGCAGCTAGCTCTCAGTGTAAGTACACGTTGGACAGATGTGCCATGTAGCTAGAACTCTGTATATGGAAAGGATGCACTATACTGCCATGTAGCTAGCTCTCCGTATATAAACAAGTTGGACACATTTGCCTTGCAGCTAGAACTCTGTATGTGGAAATGTTGCACTACCCTGCCAGGTAGCTCTCTGTATGTGAACATATTGGACTTGTCTAACATTTAGCTAACAGTATATTGACACGTTAGTCCAACATATCCATGTCCATATACAGAGAACTAGCTACATAGGTAGCTCTCTGTATGTGAACATATTGGACTTGTCTAACATTTAGCTAGCAGTATATTGACACGTTGGACATATCTGCCAGGTAACTTGAACTCTGTGTATGGAAATGTTGCACTACTCTGCCATGTAGCTAGCTCTCTGTATATGGACATTTTGTACTCTTCTGCCATGTAGCTAGCTCTCTGTATATGGACACTTTGTACTCATCTGCCATGTAGCTAGCTCTCTGTACATGGATATGTTGGACTGATCTGCCAAGTAGGTAGCTCTCTGTATATG
>NW_006408670.1:7448907-7454552 GCF_000296735.1 Chrysochloris asiatica
TGAAACATATGCGCAAGATTTACTAGTTAATTCAAATATCTAAGGTGACAATTTACAGTTTATTCCTTCATATCCAAATTATTTAATAATCAAGCAACGGGGGATTATATGTAGTGCATAAAACTATCGCATATAATAGGATTCCCCAAAAAAGTATTATGATTGCAATAGTTATGCCAGAGGTGGTTTGGGGGTACATAAAATTAACACATACAGCAAGATTCCCATGAAAACATCAAGAGCATAACAAACATACACAGGGGTGTTTCCTGAGGGTAAGTACTAGTTTCAGTGTGATTATTGTACATGGACATTAACAACCCACGTATTTGTTTAACTGAATAATTGGTTAGAAAACAATTGTTACACATTCTCTGTGTTGCTACATCCTGTTTTTCTGTACTTTTTTTTCTCATAGTCTCACGCACAACACTTGTTACTGGGGCAGTGACATTTACATGAGAGCCATTGATCAAAACGTTGTGCGTATTATTACTAAAAACAATCACTTTCCCAGAAGCTACAATTACCGCAGTTAAGAGCATAAAGAACAAGTACAGAATGCACAAAAGTATAATTAAAGAAAATTGCACAGAGGTGGCCAAACAGTGAGTTCGCCAAAGCCTATGAACCCGGGACTTCAGGGAGTTACTTCCCTGGCCCTCGGGGTCCATGGCCCATAAGCCTGAGGAGGGCTCACAGACTGGATTTTCATCCATGTTATCCTTGTGCCTCAACTTCTCAGTGCTGATTTCGTATGCTGCGGCCACCAGCAATCTTCCATGTAGCTAGCTCTCTGTACATGGATATGTAGGACTCATTTGATAAGTAGGTTGCTCTCTGTGTGTGAACATATTGGACTTGTCTGCCATGTAGGTGGGTCTCAATATATGAACAGGTTGGACACATGTGCCATGTAGCTAGTACTCTGAATATGGACTTGTTGGGCTGCTTTGTCATATAGCTAGCTCTCAATGTATGGACATGTTGGATATATCTGCCATGTACTTAGAACTCTGTATATGGACATGTTGCACTACACGGCCATGTAGTAAGATCTCTGTATATAGACAAGTTGGACTCATCTGCCTTGTACATAGAACTCTGTATATGGATATGTTTCTCTAGTCTGCCATGTACCTAGCTCTCTGTATATGGACGTTTTGGACTTATCTTCCATGAAGCTAGCTCTCTGTATCTGGATATGTTGGACTGATCTGCCAAGTAGGTATATCTCTGTATATGAACATATTGGATTTGTCTGCCATGTAGGTAGCTCTCTGTATATAGACACGTTGGACTCATCTGCCTTGTACCTAGAACTCTGTATATGGAAATGTTGCAGTACCCTGCCATGTAACTAGCTCTCTGTATATGGACATTTTGGACTCATCTGCCATATACTTAGGTCTCTACATGGATATGTTAGACTGATCTGCCAGTAGGTAGCTCTCTGTATTTGAACATATTGGACTTGTCTTCCATGTAGCAAGCTCTCAGTATATGGACATGTTGGACACATCCGCCATATAGCTAGAACTCTGAATATGGACATGTTGGAGTACTCTGAAATGTAGCTAGCTCTTTGTATATAGGCAATTTGAAGTTCTCTGCCTTTGTAGCTAGAACTCTGTATATGGAATTATAGCACTACCCTGCCATATAGCTAGCGCTCTGTATACATACATTCTGGACTTGTCTGCCATGTAGCTAGCTCTCTGTACATGGATATGTTGGACTGATCTGCCACATAGGTAGCTCTCTGTATATGAACACATTGGACTTGTCTGCCATGAAGGTATCTCTCAGTATATGGACAAGTTGGACACATCTGCTATGTAGCTACTTCCCTGTATATGGACATGTTGGACTCTCTGCCATGTAGCTAGCTCTCAGTATATGGACACGTTGGACACATATGCTATGTAGCTAGAACTCTGTATATGGATATGTGGTACTACCCTGCCATCTAGTTAGATCTATGTATTTAGACAAGTTGGACTCAGCTGCCTTGTAGCTAGACCTCTGTATATGGAAATGTTGCACTACCATGCCATTTAGCTAGCTCTCTGTACATGGATATGTTGGACTGATCTGCCAACTAGGTAGCTTTCTGTATATGACCATATTGGCTGGTTTTCCATACAGCTAGCTCTCAGTATATGGACATGATGGACACATCTGCCATGTAGATAGAACTCTGTATATGGAAGTGTTGCACTATTCTGCCATGTAGCTAGCTCTCTGTATTTAGTCAAGTTGGACTCATCTGCCTTGTAGCTCGAACTCTGTATATGTAAATGTTGCACTACACAGCCATGTAGCAAGCTCTCTGTATATAGACAAGTTGGGCTCATCTGTCTTTTAGCTAGACCTCTGTATATGGAAATGTTGCACTACCCTGCCATTTAGCTAGCTCTCTGTACTTTGGTATGTTGGACTGATCTGCCAACTAGGTAGCTCTCTGTATATGACCATATTGGCTGGTCTTCCATACAGCTAGCTCTCAGTATATGGACACGTTGGACACATCTGCCATGTAGATAGAACTCTGTATATAGAAGAGTTGCACTACTCTGCCATGTCGCTATCTCTCTGTATATAGTTAAGCTGGACTTATCTGCCTTGTAGCTAGAACTCTGTATATGGAAATGTTTCCATACCTTGCCATGTAGCTAGCTCTCTGTATATGGACATTTTCGACTCTTCTGCCATGCAGTTAGGTTTCTGTACATTAGTATGTTGGACCGCTCTGCCAAGTAGGTAGCTTTCTGTATATGAACATATTGGACTTGTCTGCCATATAGCTAGCTCTCAGTATATGGACATGTTGGACACATCTGCCATGTAGCCAGATCTCTGTATATGGAAACTTTGTGCTACTCTTCCATGTACTTAGCTCTCTCTATATAGACAAGTTGGACGCATCTGCTAGAATCTAGAACTCTGTATATGGAAATGTTGCACTAGCCTGACATGTAGCTAGATTGCTAAATATGGACATTTTGGACTCATCTTCCATGTAGCTAGCACTATATACATGGATATGTTGGACTGATCTGCCAAGAAGTTAGCTCTCTGTATATGAACATATTGGACGTGTCTGCCATGTAGGTAGCTCTTAATATATGGAACACCTTGTACACATCCGCCATGTAGCTGAAACTCTGTATATGGAAATGTTGCACTACACAGCCATGTAGCTAGCTCTCTGTTTATGAACATTTTGGACTTGTGTGACATGTAGCTAGCTCTCTGTACATGGATATGTTACACTGATCAGCAAAGTAGATAGCTCTCTGAATATGAACATATTAGACTTGTCTGCCATGTAGCTACTTTCATTATATAAACATTTTGTACTCATCTTCCATGCACCTAGTATCCTGTATATGTACATGTTGGACTGCTCTGTCATGTAGTTACCTCTCAGTGTACGGACACATTGGACATATCTGTCATGTACCTAGAACTCTCTATATGGAAATGTTGCACTACTCTGCCATGTAGCTACCTCTCAGTATATAGACAAGTTGGACTCATCTGACTTTTATCTAGAACTCTGTATATGGAAATGTTGCACTACCCTGCCATGTAACTAGCTCTCTGTATATGGACATTTTGGACTTGTCTGCCATGTAGTTAGCTCTCTGTACAAGAATATGTTGGACTGATCTGCCAAGTAGGTAGCTCTCTGTATATGAACATATTGGATTTGTCTGCCTTGTAGCTAGCTCTCTGTATATGGACATGTTGGACACATCTGCCATATAACTAGAACTCTGAATATGGACATGTTGGAGTATGCTGAAATGTAGCTAGCTCTCTGTATATAGACAATTTGGACTCATCTGCCTTGTAGCTAGAACTCTGTTTATGGAAATGTAGCACTACCCTGTCATATAGATAGTTCCCTGTGCATGGATATGTTGGACTGATCTGAGAAGTAGGTAGCTCTCTAACTATTAACATATTGGACTTGTCCACCATGTATGTGGCTCTCAGTATATGGACTCATTGGACACATCTGCCATGTAGCTAGAACTCTGTATATGAAAACTTTGCACTATCATGCCATGTGGCTAGCTCTCTGTATATGGACATTTTGGACTCGTCTGCCGTATAGCTAGCTCTCTGTACATGGATACGTTGGAGTTATCTGTCAAGTAGGTAGCTCTTTGCATATGAACATATTGGACTTTCCTGCCATGTAACTAAATCTCAGTATATGGACATTTTGGACTCATCTGCCATGTAGCTAGTAACCTGTATATGGACACATTGTCCTGCTCTGCCATGTAGCTAGCTCTCAGTGTATGGACATATTGGCCACATCTGCCATGTACCTTGAACTCTGTATATGGAAATGTTACACTACCCTTCCATGTAGCTAGCTCTCTGTATATAGACAAGTTGGACTCATCTGCCTTTTAGCTAGAATTTGTATATGGACATGTTGCACTACCCTGCCATGCAGCTAGCTTTCTATATATGGACATTTTGGACTTGTGTGCCATGTAGGTAGCTCTTTGTATATAGACAAAATGGATTAATCTTCCTTGTACCTAGAACTCTGTATATGGAAATGTTGGAATACTCTACCATGTAGCCAGTTCTCTGTATATGGGCATTTTGGACTTTTTTGCCATGTAGCTAGCTCTATGTACATGGATATGTTGGACTGATCTGCAAATGGATACCTCTCTGTATATGAACATATTGGACTTGTTTGCCATGTCAATCACTCTCAACATTTGGACACCTTGGACACATCTGCCTGGTACCTAGAACACTGTATATGTAAATGTTGCACTACACTGCCGTGTATCTACCTCTGTGTATATGGAAATTTTCGTCTCCTCAGCTATTTAGCTAGCTCTCTGTACATGGATATGTTACAATGATCTGTGAAGTAGGTAGTTCTCTGTATATGAACATATTGGACTTGTCTGCCATGTAGCTAGCTCTCTGTATATGGATAAGTTGGACTAATCAGCCATGTAGATAGTACCCTGAATATGGACATGTTGAACTACTCTGCTATGTAGCTAGCTCTCAGTATATGGACACATTGGACACATCTGCCTAATAGCTATAACTCTGTACATGGAAATGTTGCACTACCCTGCCATGTGCCTAGCTCTCTGTATATGGATATTTTGGACTCATATGTTGGACTCATTTGATAACTAGGTTGCTGTCTGTATATGAACATATTGGAATTGTCAGCCATGTAGGTGGCTCTCACTATAAGGACACGTTGGACACATCTGCCATGTAGCTAGTACCCTGAATATGGACTTGTTGGGTTGCTCTGCCATGTAGCAAGCTCTCAATGTATGGACATGTTGGATACGTCTGCCATGTACCTAGAACTCTGTATATGGACATTTGCACTACCCGGCTATGTAGTTAAATCTCTGTATATAGACAAGTTGGACTCATCTGCCTTGTTCGTAGAACTCTGTATATGGAAATGTTGCACTACCCTGCCACATAGCTAGCTCTCTGTATATAGACAATTTGGATTCGTCTGCCATGTAGCTATCTCTCTGTACATGGATATGTTGGATTGATCTGCCAAATAGGTAGCTCTCTGTATATGAACATATTGGACTTGTCTGCCATGTAGCTAGCAGTATATG
>NW_006408670.1:7454652-7466174 GCF_000296735.1 Chrysochloris asiatica
ACATCTGCCATGTAGCTTGAACTCTGTATATTGAAATGTTGCACTACGATGCCATGTAGCTAGCTCTCTGTATATAGACATGTCGGAATCATCTGCGTTGTAGCTAGGACTCTGTATATGTAAATGCTTCACAACTCTGCCAAGTAGCTAGCTCTCTGTATGTGGACACTTTGGACTCTTCTACCATGTATCTACCTCTCAGTACATGGATATGTTGGACTGATCTGCCATGTAGGTAGCTCGCTGCCTATGAACACATTGGACTTCTCTAATATGTAGGTAATTCTCAACATATGGGCACCATATACACATCTGCCATGTAGCTAGAACTCTGTATATGGAAATGTTGCACTCCTCTGTCATGTAGCTAGCTCTTGGTATATGGACATTTTGGACTCATCTGCCATGTAGCTAGCTCTCTGTACATGGATATGTTACACTGATCTGCGAAGTATCAACTTCGAAGTATCTGCTATATACCTAGAACTCTGTATATGGAAATATTGCATTACTCTGTCATGTAGATAGCTCTCTGTATATAGACAAATTGGACTCATTTGCCTTGTACCTAGAACTCTGTATGTGGAAATGTTTCACTACCCTGGCATGTAGCTAGCTCTATGTATATGGACATTTTGGACTCGTTTGCCATATAGCTAGCTCTCTGTACATGGATATGTTGGGCTGATCTGCCAAGTAGGTAGCTCTCTGTATATGAACATACTGGACTTGTCTGCCATGTAGATAGTGCTCAGTATATGGACACGTTGGAAACAACTGCCATATAGCTAAAACTTTGAATATGGGCATGTTGGAGTACACTTCCATGTAGCTAGATCTATGTATATAGACAATTTGTACTCATCTGCCTTGTAGCTAGAACTTTGTATATGGAAATATTGCACTACCCTGCAATGTGACTAGCTTTCTGTATATGAACAATTTGGACTCGTCTGCCATGTAGCTAGCTCTCTGTACATGGATACGTTGGAATGATCTGCCAAAACGGTTGCTCTCTGTATATGAACATATTGGAATTGTCTGCCATGTATATGGCACGTTGGAAACATCTGCCAAGTAGCTATAACTCTATACATGGAAATGTTGCACTGACCTACTAGGCAGTTAGATCTCTATATATAGACAGGTTGGACTCATCTGACTTTTAGCTAAAATATGTATATGGAAATGTTGCACTACCCTGCCATTTAGCTAGCTCTCTGTATATGGACATTTGGAGTCGTCTTCCATGTATCTAGCTCTCTGTACATGGATATATTGGCCTGATCTGCGAAGTAGGTAGCTCTCTGTATATGAACATATTGGACTTGTCTGCCATGTAGGTAGTTTTCAATATATGGACACCTTGTACACATCTGCCATGTACCTGGAACTCTGTATTTGGAAATGTTGCAGTATTTTGCCATGTAGCTAGCTCTATGTATATGGACATTTTGGACTCGTCTGCCATGTAGCTAGCTCGCTGTACATGTATATGTTACACTGATCTGCGAAGTAGATATCTCTCTGTATATGAACATATTGCACTTGTCTGTCATGTAGCTAGCTCTCAGTATATGGACATGTTGGACTCATCTGCCATGTCACTGGTTCTCTGAATATAGACAAGTTGAACTCATCTGCCTTTTAGCTAGAATTCTGTATATGGAAATGTTGCCCTACCCTGCCATGTAGCTAGCTTTCTGCATATGTACATTTTGATCTACTCTGCCATGTAGCTAGCTCTCTGTCCATGTATATGTTGGACTGATCTTCCAAGTAGGTAGCTCTCTGTATATGAACATATAGGACTTGTCAGCCTTGTGGCTGGCTCTTAATATATGGACATGTTGGACACATCTGCCATGTAGCTACTACCCTGAATATGGACATGTTGGCCTACTCTGCCATGTAGTTAGCTCTCAGTATATGGACATGGTGGACACATCTGCCATGTACCTTGTACACTGTAAATGGAAATATTGCACTATTCTGCCATGTAGCTAGCTCTCTGTACATGGATATGTTGGAATGATCTTCCAACAAGATAGCTCTCTGTATATGAACATATAGGACTTGTCTGCTATGTAGGTAGTTCTCTGTATATGAACACCTTTGACTCATCTGCCAAGTAGCTATTACTCTGTACATGGAAATGTTGCAATGCCCTACCAGATAGTTAGATCTCTATATATAGACAGGTTGGACTCATCTGCCTTGTAGCTAGAAATATGTATATGGAAATGTTGCAGTACCCTGCTATTTATCTAGCTCTCTGTATATGGACATTTTGGACTCATCTTCCATGTAGCTAGCTCTCTGTACATGGATATATTGGACTGATCTGCGAAGTCGGTAGCTCTCTGTATATGAACATATTGGACTTGTCTGCCATGTAGGTAGTTTTCAATATATGGACACCTTGTACACATCTGCCATGTACCTGGAACTCTGTATTTGGAAATGTTGCAGTATTTTGCCATGTAGCTAGCTCTATGTATATGGACATTTTGGACTCGTCTGCCATGTAGCTAGCTCGCTGTACATGTATATGTTACACTGATCTGCGAAGTAGATATCTCTCTGTATATGAACATATTGCACTTGTCTGTCATGTAGCTAGCTCTCAGTATATGGACATGTTGGACTCATCTGCCATGTCACTGGTTCTCTGAATATAGACAAGTTGAACTCATCTGCCTTTTAGCTAGAATTCTGTATATGGAAATGTTGCCCTACCCTGCCATGTAGCTAGCTTTCTGCATATGTACATTTTGATCTACTCTGCCATGTAGCTAGCTCTCTGTCCATGTATATGTTGGACTGATCTTCCAAGTAGGTAGCTCTCTGTATATGAACATATAGGACTTGTCAGCCTTGTGGCTGGCTCTTAATATATGGACATGTTGGACACATCTGCCATGTAGCTACTACCCTGAATATGGACATGTTGGCCTACTCTGCCATGTAGTTAGCTCTCAGTATATGGACATGGTGGACACATCTGCCATGTACCTTGTACACTGTAAATGGAAATATTGCACTATTCTGCCATGTAGCTAGCTCTCTGTACATGGATATGTTGGAATGATCTTCCAACAAGATAGCTCTCTGTATATGAACATATAGGACTTGTCTGCTATGTAGGTAGTTCTCTGTATATGAACACCTTTGACTCATCTGCCAAGTAGCTATTACTCTGTACATGGAAATGTTGCAATGCCCTACCAGATAGTTAGATCTCTATATATAGACAGGTTGGACTCATCTGCCTTGTAGCTAGAAATATGTATATGGAAATGTTGCAGTACCCTGCTATTTATCTAGCTCTCTGTATATGGACATTTTGGACTCATCTTCCATGTAGCTAGCTCTCTGTACATGGATATATTGGACTGATCTGCGAAGTCGGTAGCTCTCTGTATATGAACATATTGGACTTGTCTGCCATGTAGGTAGTTTTCAATATATGGACACCTTGTACACATCTGCCATGTACCTGGAACTCTGTATTTGGAAATGTTGCAGTATTTTGCCATGTAGCTAGCTCTATGTATATGGACATTTTGGACTCGTCTGCCATGTAGCTAGCTCGCTGTACATGTATATGTTACACTGATCTGCGAAGTAGATATCTCTCTGTATATGAACATATTGCACTTGTCTGCCATGTAGGTGGCTCTCTGTATATGGACAAGTTGGACATATCTAGCATGTAGCTAATACCCTGTATATGGACGTGTTGGACTGCTGTGCCGTGTGGCTAGATCTCAGTGTATGGACACATTGGACATATCTGCCATGTACCTAGAACTCTGTATATGGAAATGTTGCACTACACTTCCATGTAGCTAGCTCTCTGTATATGGACATTTTGGATTAGTCTGCCATGTAGCTAGCTCTCTGTACATGGATATGTTGTACTGATTGGTCAAGAAGGTAGCTCTCTGTATGTGAGCATATTGGACTTGTTGTCATGTAGCTAGCAGTATATGGACACGTTGGACACCTCTGCCATGTAGCTTGAACTCTCTATATGGAAATGTTGCACTACGATGCCATGTAGCTAGCTCTCTGTATATAGGCAAGTTGGACTCATGTGCCTTGTAGCTAGAACTCTTTATATGGAAATGTTGCACTACCCTGCCATGTAGCAAGCTCTCTGTACATGAATAAGTTACACTGATCTGCGAAGTAGGCAACTCTCTGTATATGAAAATATGGAACTTGTCTGGCATGTAGGTAGCTTTCAGTATATGGACATGTTGGATTCATCTGCCATGTAGCTAGTACCCTGTATATGGACATGTTGGACTGCTCTGCCATTTTACTAGCTCTATGTGTATGGACACGCTGGACATATCTGCCGTATACCTAGAACTCTGTATATGGCAATGTTGCATTACTCTGTCATGTAGCTAGATCTCCATATATAGACAAGTTGGACTGATTTGCCTTGTACCTAGAACTCTGTATATGGAAATGTTTCACTACCCTGCCACGTAGCTAGCTCTCTGTATATGGACATTTTGGACACGTCTGTCATTTAGCTAGCTCTATGTACTTGTATATGTTGGGCTTATCTTCCAAGTTGGTAGCTCTCTGTATATGAACATATTGGACTTGTCTGCCATGTAGCTAGCTCTCAGTCTATGGACACGTTGGAAACAACTGCCATATAGCTAGAACTCTGAATGTGGACATGTGGAGTACTCTGCCGTGTAGCTAGCTCTCTGTATATAGACAAATTGTACTCATCTGCCTTGTAGCTAGAACTATGTATATGGAAACATTGCACTACCCTGCCATGTAGCTAGCTCTCTGTACATGTACATTTGGACTCGTCTGCCATGGTGCTAGCTCTCTGTACATGGATATGTTGGATTGATCTGCCAAGTCGGTAGCTCTCTGTATATGAACATATTGAATTTGTCTGTCATGTAAGTGGCTCTCAGTATATAGACATGTTGGACACATCTGCCATGTAGCCAATATCCTGAATATGGACATGTTGGACTACTCTGCGATGTAGCTAGCTCTCAGTATATGGACACGTTGGAAACATCTGCCATGTAGCTAAATCTCTGTATATGGAAATGGTGTGCTACTCTTCCATGTAGCTAACTCTTTGTATATAGATAGTTTGGACTCATCTACTTTGTACCTAGAACTGTGTATATGGAAATGTTTCACTACCCTGCCATGAATCTAGCTCTCTGTATATGGACATTTTGGACTTGTCTGCCATGTACCTTACTCTCTGTACATGAATATGTTGGGCTGATCTGCCAAGTAGGTAGCTCTCTGTATATGAACACCTTTTACACATCTGCCATGTAGCTAGAACTCAGTATATGGCAATATTGTACTACTGTGTCATGTAGCTAGTGCTCTGTATATGGACATTATGGAATCCTCTGCCATGTAGCTAGCTCTCTCTACATGGATATGTTGGACTGATCTGCCAAATGAGTAGCTCTCTTTATATGAACATATTGGAATTGTCTGCTATGTAGGTGGCTCTCACTATATGGACAAGATGGACATATCTGGCATGTAGCTAAAAATCTGAATATTGACATGTTGAACTACTCTGACAATATTGTACTACCGTGCCATGTAGCTAGCGCTCTGTATATGGACATTATGGAATCCTCTGCCATGTAGCTAGCTCTCTCTACATGGATATGTTGGACTGATCTGCCACGTCACTAGCTCTCTGTACATGGATATGTTGGATTGATCTGCCAAGTAGGTAACTCTCTGTATATGAACATAATGGATTTTTCTGCCATGTATGTGGCTCTCAGTATATGGACACGTTGGACACATCTGCCATGTAGCTACTACCCTAAATATGGGCATGTTGGACTACTTTGCCATGTAGAGAGCTCTCAGTATAAGGACACGTTGGACACATTTGCCATTTAACTAGAACTCTGTATATGGAAATTGTAGGCTCCTCTGCTATGTAGTTAGATCTCTGTATATAGACAAGTTGGACTCATCTGCCTTGTACCTAGAACTCTGTATATGGAAATGTTGAACTACCCTGCCATGAAGTTAGCTCTCTGTATATGGACATTTTTTACTTGTCTGGCATGTAGCTAGCTCTATGTACATGGATATGTGGGACTGATCTGCCAAGAAGGTAACCCTCTGTATATGAACATATTGGATTTGTCTGCCAGGAAAATGGCTCTCAGTATATGGACACGTTTTACACATATGCCGTGTAGCTACTACCCTTAATATGGACATGTTGGACTACTCTGCCATGTAGATAGCTCTCAGTATATGGACACGTTGGACATATCTGCCATGTAGCTAGAACTCTGTTTATGGAAATGTTGCACTATACTGCCATGTAGCTAGCCCTCTGTATATAGACAAGTTAGACTCATCTGCCTTGAAGCTAGAACTCTGTATATGGAAATGTTGCACTACCCTGCAATGTAGCTAGCTCTCTATATAGGGATATTTTGGACTCGTCTTCCATGTCCAAGCTTTCTTTACATGGATATGTTGGACTGATCTTACAAGTAGGTAGCTCTTTGTATGTGAACATATTGGACTTGTCTGCCATGTAGCTAGCAGTATATGGACACGTTGGACACATCTGCCATGTAGCTTGAACTCTGCATATGGAAATGTTGCACTACGATGCCATGTAGTTAGCTCTCTGTATATAGACAGTTTGGACTCATCTGCCTTTTAGCTAGAACTCTGTATATGGAAATGTTGCACTAGCCTGGCATGTACCTAGCTCTCTGTATATGCACATTTTGATCACATTTTGATCTCATTTGCTATGTAGTTAGCTCTCTGACCATGGATATGTTGGACTGATCTGACAAATAGGTAGCTCTCTGTATATGAACATATTGGACTAGTCTACCATGTATCTAACTCACAGTATATGGACATGTTGGACTCCTCTGTGATGTAAACTGTATTCAGTATATGGACATGTTGTACTACTGTGCCATGTAGTTATCTCTCAGTATATGGACACGTTGGACACATCTGCCATGTAGCTAGAACTCTGTATATGGCCATGTTGCACAACTCTGCCAAGTAGCTAACTCTTTGTATATAGACAAGTTAGACTAATCTGCCTTGTAGATAGAATTCTGTATGTGGAAATGTTGCACTACCCTGCCATGTATCTAGCTCTCTGTAAATGGACATTTTGGACACGTCTTCCATGAAGCTAGCTCTCTGTACATCGATATGTTGGACTGATCTGCCAAGTAGGTATATCTCTGTATTTGAACATATTGGACTTGTCTGCCATGTAGGTAGCTCTCTTTATATAGAGAAGTTTGACTCATCTGTCTTGTACCTAGAACGCTCTATATGGAATAGTTGCACTATCCTGCGATGTAGCTAGCTCTGTGTATATGGACATTTTGGTCTCCTCTGCCATGTAGATAACTCTCTGTACATGGATATGTTACAATGTTCTACAAAGTAGGTAGTTCTCAGTATATGAACATATTGGACTTGTCCGCCATGTAGCTAGCACTCAGTACATGGACATGTTGGACACATCACATGGTGGACTACTCTAACATGTAGCTAGCTCTCAGCATATGGAAACATAGGACACATCTGTCATGTAGCAAGAACTCTATATATGGAAATGTTGCACAAATCTGCCAAGTAGCTAGCTCTCTGTATATAGACAAGTTGGACTAATCTGTCTCACAGATAGAACTCTGTATATAGAAATGTTGCACTACCCTGCCATGAAGCTAGCTCTCTGTATATGGACATTTTCGACTTGTCTGCCATGTAAATAGCTCTCTGTACATGGATATGTTGGACTGATCTGCCATGTAGGTAGCTCTCTGTATATGAACATATTGGACTTGTCTCCTATGTACGTAGTTCTTAATATATGGACACAATGTACACATCTGCCATGTAGCTAGAACTCTGTATAGGGAAATGTTGCACTACACTGCAATGCAGCTAGCTCTCGGTATATGGACATGATGGACTTGTCTGCCATGTAGCTAGCTCTCTGTACATGAATATGTTACACTTATCTGCAAAGTACCTACTTCGAAGTATCTGTCATATTCCTAGAACTCTGTATATGGAAATGTTTCATTACTCTGTCATGTAGTTAGCTCTCTGTATATAGACAAGTTGGACTCATTCGCCTTGTACCTAGAACTCTGTATTTGGAAATGTTTCACAACCCTGCCATGTAGCTAGCTCTCTGTATATTGACATTTTGGACTTGTCTGCCATATAGCTTGCTCTCTGTACATGGATATGTTGGGCTGATCTGCCAAGTAGGTAGCTCTCTGTATATGAACATATTGGACTTGCAAGCCATGTAGTTAGCTCTCAGTATATGGACACATTGGAAACATCTGTCATATTGTTAGAACTCTGAATATGGCCATGTTGGAGTAGTCTGCCATGTAGCTAGCTCTCTGTATATAGACAAGTTGGACTCATTTGCTTTGAAGCTAGAACTCTGTGTATGGAAATTTTGCACTACCCTGCCATGTGGCCAACTCTCTGTATATGGACATTTTGGACTCATCTGCCAATTAGCTAGCTCTCTGTACATGGATATGTTGGACTAATCTGCCAAGAAGTTAGCTCTCTGTATATGAATATATTGGATTTATCTGCCATGTAAGTGTCTCTCAGTATATGCATTCATTGGACACATCTGCCATGTAGCTACTACCCTGAATATGGACATGTTGGTCTACTCTGCTATGTAGTTAGCTCTCAGTATATGAACAAGTTGGACACATCTGCCATGTAGCTAGAACTCTCTATACGCAAATGGTGTGCTACTCTGCCATGTAGCTAGCTCTCTGTATATAGACAAGTTGGACTCATCTGCCTTGAAGCTAGAACTCTGTATATGGACATTTTGCACTACCCTGCCATTTGGCTAGCTCTCTGTATAGGGACATTTTGGACTCGTCTGCCATGTAGCTAGCTTTCTATACGTGGATATTTTGGACTGATCTTCCAAGTAGGTAGATCTCTTTACATGAACATATTGGACTTGTCTGCAATATAAGTAGCTCTCAGCATGTGAACACCTTTGATAAATCTTCCATGTAACTAGAACTCAGAATATGGAAATGTTGCTCTACCCTGCCATGTAGCTAGCTCTCTGTATGTGGACATTTTGCATTCCTATGAAATGCAGCTAGCTCTCTGTACATGGATATTTTGGACTGATCTGCCACGTAGGTAGCCCTCTGTATATGAACATATTGGAACTTGTTTGCCATGTAGCTAGCTCTCAGTACATGGACACGTTGGACACATCTGCCATGTAGCTAGCATTATATGGACACGTTGGACACATCTGCCATGTAGTAAGCTGTTTGTACATGGATATGTTGGGCCAATACTCCAAGTAGGTAGCTCTCTGTATATGAACATATTGGACTTGTCTGCCATGTAGCTAGATATCTGTATATGGAAATGTTTAACTACACTACCATGTAGCTATCTCTCTGTATATAGACAAGTTGGAATCCTCTGCCTTGTAGCTAGAACTCTGTATATGGAAAAGCTGCACTACCGTGCCATGTAGCTAGCTCTCTGTATATGGACATTTTGGACTCGTCTGCCATGTAGCTAGCTTTCTGTACATGGATATGTTTGGCTGATCTGCCAAGTACGTAGCTCTCTGTATATGAACATATTGGAGTTGTCTGCCATGTAGCAAGCTCTCAGTATATGGACACGTTGAAAACATCTGCCATATAGCTAGAACTCTGAATATGGACATGTTGGATTACCCTGCCATGTAGCTAGCTCTCTGTATATAGCCAATTTGTACTCATCTGCCTTGGAGCTAAAACTCTGTATATGGAAATGTTGCAATACGCTGCCATGTAGCTTGATCTCTGTACATGGACATTTTGGACTCGTCTACCATGTAGACTGTATATGGATATTTTGGACTTATCTGCCAACTAGGTAGCTTTCTGTAAATGAACAGATTGGACTTGTCTGCCATGTAGCCAGCTATCAGTATATGGATATTTTGGACTCCTCTGCTATGTGGCTAGTACCCTTTATATGGACATGTTGTACTGTTCTGCCAAGTAGCTAGCTCTCTGTATATATACAAGTTACCGTCATCTGCCTTGTAATTAGAACTCTGTATATGGAAATGTTGCATTATCCTGCCATGTAGCTAGCCCTCTGTATATGTACATTTTGGACTCGTCTGACCTGTAGCTACCTCTCTGTACATGGATATATGGGACTGATCAGCCAAGTATGTAGCTCACTGTATATGAACATATTGGACTTGTTTGCCATGGAGCTAGCACTCAGTATATGGACACGTTTGAAACATCTGCCATATAGCTAGAACTCTGAATATGGACATGTTGGTGTACCTGTCATATAGTTAGCTCTCTGTATATGGACACGTTGAACACATCTGCCATGTAGCTATAACTCTGTATATGGACATTTTCGACTACTCTATCATGTAGCTAACGCTCATTATATGGACATGTTGGACACATCTGCCATGTAGCGAGAACTCTGTATTTGGAAATGATGCACTGTATGCCATATAGCTAGATCTCTGTATATGGATATGTGGGACCAATCTGCCAAGTAGGTAGCTCTCTGTATATGAACATATTGGACTTGTTTGCCATGGAGCTAGCTCTCAGTATATGGACATGTTTGAAACATCTGCCATATAGCTAGAACTCTGAATATGTACATGTTGGAGTACCCTGCCATGTAGCTAGCTCTCTGTATATGGACACATTGAACACATCTGCCATGAAGCTAGAACTCTGCATATGGACATATTGGACTACTCTGTCATGTAGCTAGATCTCATTATATGGACACGTTGGACAAATCTGCCATGTAACTAGAACTCTGTATTTGGAAATGATGCACTGTTTGCCATGTAGCTAGCTCTCTGTATATGGATATTTTGGATTTGTTGGGCATGTAGCTAGCTCTTTCTACATGGATTTGTTGGACTGATCTTCCAGGTAGCTAGTTCTCTATATATGAAAATATTGGATTGTCTGCAATGTAGTTAGCTCTCAGTACATGGAGACGTTGGACACATCTGCTATGTAGATAGTACCATGTATATGGACATGTTGGACTGATCTGCCATGTAGCTAGTAACATGTATATGGACATGTTGGACTACTCTTCCATGTAGATAGCTCTCAGTATATGGATATGTTGGACTCATCTGCCATGTAGCTAGAACTCTGATATGGAAATGTTGCACTACACTGCCATGCAACTTGCTCTCTGTTTATGAACATATTGGGATTTTCTGACATGTAGCTAGCCCTCAGTATATGGACATGTTGGACCATCTGCCATGTAGCTAGAACTCTGTATATGGAAATGTTGCAGTATTTTCACATGTAGCCAGCTCTCTGTATATAGACATTTTGGACGCATCTGCCTTGTAGCTAGCCCTCTGAATATACACATGTTAGAATCATCTGCCATGTAGCTAACTCTGAGTATAT
>NW_006408670.1:7466604-7467151 GCF_000296735.1 Chrysochloris asiatica
TCTGCCATGTAGCCAGTACACTGTATATGGACATGTTGGACTAATCTGCCATGTAGCTAGCTCTCAGTATATGGATACGTTGGACACATCTGCCATGTACCTAGATCTCTGTATATGGGAATGTTGCACTACTCTGCCATGTAGCTAGCTCTCTGTATATAGACAAGTTGTAATCATCTGCTTTGTAGCTAGAACTCTGTATATAGAAATGTTGCACTCCCCCACCATGTAGCTTGCTCTCTGTATATGGGCATTTTGGATATTCTGCCATATAGCTGGCTCTCTGTACATGGATATGTTGGACAGATCTGCCAACCAGGTAGCTCTCTGTTTATGAACATATTGGGCTTGTCTGCCATGTAACTAACTCTCAGTATATGAACTTGTTGGACTCAACTGCCATGTAGCTAGTACTTTTTATATGGACATGTTGGACTGAGCTTCTATGTATGTTTGTTGTTGTTGTTGTTAAGTGCCATCGAGTCGGGTCCGACCCATAGCGACCCTGTGCAGGGTTTCCGAGGGTGTAAATCTTTACGGGAGTAGA
>NW_006408670.1:7467251-7470588 GCF_000296735.1 Chrysochloris asiatica
GTGCAGGGTTTCCGAGGGTGTAAATCTTTACGGGAGTAGAAAGCCTCATCTTTCTCCCGCGGAGCGGCTGGTAGTTTCGAACCACTGACCTTAACGTTTGCAGCCTGATTCGTAACCACTACGTTATGTATGTAGCTCTCACTATATGGACACGTTGGACACATCTGCCATGTAGCTAGAACTCTGTATATGGAAATGTTGCACTACTATGCCATGTACCTATTTCTCTGTATATAGACAATTTGGATTCATCTGCCTTGTTGCTTAAACTCTGTATATGGAAATGTAGTGCTACCCTGCCATGTAACTAGCTCTCTGTGTATGTACATTTTGGATTTGTCTTCCATGTAGCTAGCTATCTGTACCTGGATATGTTGGACTGATTTGCCAAGTAGGTAACTCTCTGTATATTAACATATTGTATTTGTCTTCCATGTAGTTAGCGCTCAATATATGTACACTTTGGACTCATCTGCTATATAGCTTGATCTCTGTATATGGAAATAATACACTACTCTGCCATGTAGCTAGCTCTCTGTCTTTGGACATTTTGAACTCATTTGCCATGTAATTAGCTCTCTGTACATGGATATGTTGGACTGATCTGCCAAGTTGGTAGCTCTCTGTATATGAACATGTTAGACTTGTCTCCCATGTAGCTAGCTCGCAGTATATGGACATGTTGGACTCATCTGCCACATAGCTAGTAGCCTGTATATGCACATGTTGGACTGCTGTGCCATGTAGCTTGCTCTCCGTGTTTGGACACGTTGGACACCTCTGCCATGTACCTAAAACTCTGCATACGGAAATGTTGCACTACTCTGCCATGTAGCTAGATCTCTGAATATAGACAAGTTGGACTCATCTGCCTTGCAGCTACAATTCTGAATATGGAAATGTTGCACTACCCTGCCATGTAGCTAACTCTCTGTATATGGACATTTTCGATATGTCTGCCATGTAGCTAGCTCTGTGTACATGGATATGTTGGACTGATCTGCCAAGTAGTTAGCTCTCTGTATATGAAAATATTGGACTTGTCTGCCATGTACATGTCTCTCAGTATATGTACACTTTGGACTCATCTGCTATGTAGCTTGAACTCTGTATATGGAAATAATACACTCCTCTGCCATGTAGCTAACTCTCTGTATATGGACATTTTGGACTTCTCTCCCATGCAGCTAGCTCTCTGTGCATGAATATTTTGATCTGATCTGCCATGTATCTATCGCTCAGTATATGGACTCGTTGGACACATCTGCCATGTAAATAAAACTCTGTATATGGAAATGTTGCACTTCCCTGCCCTGTAGCTAGCTCTCTGTATATGGACATTTAGGTCTCATCTGCCATGTAGCTTGGTCTCTGTACATGGATATGTTGGACTGATCTGCCAAGTAGGTAGCTCTCTCTATATGAACGTATTGGACTTGTCTGCTATGTATCTAGTTCTCAATATATGGATATATTGGACTTATCTGCCATGCAGCTACTACCCTGTATATAGACATGTTGTACTACTCTACCATCTAGCTAGCTCTCAATATATGGACACTGTGGACACATCTGCAATGTACCTTGAACTCTATATATGAAAATGTTGCACAATTCTGCCATGTAGCTGGTTTTTGTATATAGACAAGTTGGACTGGTCTACCTTGTAGCTAGAACTCTGTATATGGAAAAGTTGCACTACCCTGCCATGTAGCTAGCTCTCTGTATATGGACATTTTGGGTTCATCTGCCATGTAGCTTGCTCTCTGTACATGGATATGTTGGACTGATCTGCCAAGTGGGTAGCTCTCTCTATATGAACGTATTGGACTTGTCTGCTATGTAGCTAGTTCTCAGTATATGGATATATTGGACTTATCTGCCATGCAGCTACTACCCTGTATATAGACATGTTGCACAACTCTACCATCTAGCTAGCTCTCAATATATGGACACTGTGGACACATCAGCAATGTACCTTGAACTCTATATATGAAAATGTTGCACTATTCTGCCATGTAGCTAGTTTTTGTATATAGACAAGTTGGACTGGTCTACATTGTAGCTAGAACTCTGTATATGGAAAAGTTGCACTACCCTGCCATGTAGCTAGCTCTCTGTATATGGACATTTTGGCCTCATCTGCCATGGATATGTTGGACTGATCTACCAAATAGGTAGCTGTCTGTATATGACCATATTGGACTTGTCTGTCATGTATCTAGCTCTCTATGGACGAGTTGAACTCATCTGCCATGAATCTAGTACCCTGTATATGTACATGTTGGACTCATCAGCCATGTAACCAGCACTCTTTGTATGCACATGGTGAACTCATCTGTCTTGTACCTAGTCCCTTATATATACACATGCTTGATTCATTTGCCATGAAGCCAACTCTCAGTATATGTACATGTTGTATTCATTTTTCATGTAGCTAAATCTCAGGTTATGGCAATTTTGGACTTATCTGTCATGTAGCTATTCCTCTGTATATGGACAGGTTGGACTACTCTGCCATGTAGATCATTCTCAGTATATGGACATATTGGATTTGTCTTCCATGTAACTAGCTCTCTGTATATGGACACGTTGGATTCATCAGCCATGTAGCCAGCTCTCTCTCTATATGGAAATGTTGCACTACTTTGCCATGTAGCTCGCTCTCTGTATATAGACATTTTGGACATGTCTGACATTTAGCTATCTGTCTGTACATGGATATGTTAGACTGATCTGCCAAGTAGGTACCGCTCTGTATATGAACATATTGGACTTGTCTGCCATGTAGGTGGCTCTCAGTATATGGACACGTTAGACACATCTGCCATGTAGCTAGTTCCCTGAATATGGACATGTTGGACTAGTCTGGCATGTAGCTAGCTCTCAGTATATGGACACGTGGAACACATGTGCCATGTTGCTAGAACTCTGTATATGGAAATGTTGCAATACACTGTCATGTAGTTAGCTGTCTGTATATAGTCAAGTTGGACTCTTCTGCCTTGTAGCTAGAAATCTGTACATGGGGATGTTGCAGTACCCTGCCTTGTAGCTAACTCTCAGTGTATGAACATGTTGGACTCATCTGCCATGTACCTACTACTCTGTATTTGGACATGTTGTACTACTCTGCCATGTAGGTAGCTCTCAGTATATGCACACGTTGGACTCATCTACCATGTAGCTCGAACTCTGTATATGGAAATGTTTCACTATTCTGAATGTAGCTAACTCTCTGTATATGGACATTTTGAACTCGTCTGCCATGTAGCTAGCTCACTGTGCATGGATATGTTGGACTGATCTGCCATGTAGGTAGCTCTCTGTATATGAA
>NW_006408670.1:7470688-7472339 GCF_000296735.1 Chrysochloris asiatica
GTAGCTAGCTCACTGTGCATGGATATGTTGGACTGATCTGCCATGTAGGTAGCTCTCTGTATATGAACATATTGGACATGTCTGCCATAAAGTTCGCTCTCAGTATATGGACTTGTTGGAATCATCAGCCATGTAGCCTGCTCTCTCTGTATAAACAGGTTGGGCTCATCTGCTTAGCAGCTTATCCTGTAAATATACACACGTTGGATTCATCTGCCATGTAGCTAACTCTCAGTATATGGACATGTTTGACTCATCTGCCATGTAGCTCGTACTCTGTATATGGACATGTTGGACTACTCTGCCATGCATCTAGCTCTCAGTATATCGGCATGTGGGACTCATCTGCCATGAAGCTAGAGCTCTGAATAAGGAAAAGTTGCACTACTCAGCCATGTAGGTAACTTTCTGTATATGAATATATTGGACTTATCTGCCATGCATGTAGCTCTCTGTATAAACATGTTTGACTCATCTGTTGTAAGTAGTCCCCTATAAATACACATGTTGTTCTCATCTCAGTGCATGGATATGTTGGACTGCTCTGCCATGTTGGTAGCTTCATGTATATGAACATATTGGATTTGTCTGACACGTAGCTATCTATCTTTATATGAACATGATGGACTCATCATATATGTAGCCAACTCTCTCTGTATGAACATGCTGGATTCATCTTCCGTGTATTTACTCCTCTAGATATACACATGTTGGGATCATCTGCCATGTAGCTAACTCTCAGTATATGGACATGTTGGACCCATGTGCCATGTAGCTAGTACTTTCTATATGGACATGTTGGTCTACTCTCCCAGGTAGCTAACTCTCATTATATGGACACGTTGGACTCATCTGCCATGTAGCTAGAGCTCTGTGTATGGAAATGTTGCACTACTCTGCCATGTAGCTAGCTCTCTGTATATGGAAATTTTTGACTCGTCTGCCATTTAGCTAGCTCTCTGTGCATGGATATGATGGACCAATCTGCAATGTAGGTATCTCTCTGTATATGAACATATAGGAATTGTCTGCCATGTAGCTAGCTCTCTGAATATGGACTTTTTGGACTCTTCTGCTATATATCTAGCTATCTCTGCATAGATATATTGAACTGACCTGACATGTGGGTAGCTCTCTGTATATGAACATATTGGACTTGTCTGTCATGTAGCTAGCTCTCTGTATATCGACATGTTGGACTCATCAGACTTGTAGCCAGCTCTCTCTGTATGAACATCTTGCACTCATCTGCCTTGTAGCTATTCCACAATATATACACATGTTGGACTGGTCTGCCATGTAACTTACTCTCAGTATATGGACATGTTGGACTCATCTGCCATGTATCTAGTATGCTGTATATGGACATGTTGGACTGCTCTTGCATGTAGTGATCTCTCAGTATATGGACATGTTAGAGTCATCTGCCATGTCGATAGAACTCTGTATATGGATATGTTGGACTACTCTGATATGTAGCTAGCTATCTCTGTATGAACATGTTGGAGTCATCTTCCTTGTAGCTAGTCCTCTATACATACACAAGTTGGACTCATCTGCCATGTAACTAACTTTCAGTATATGGACATGTTGGACTCATCTGCCATGAAGCTAGTATTCTGTATATGGACATGTTGGACTCATCTGCCAT
>NW_006408670.1:7472439-7481381 GCF_000296735.1 Chrysochloris asiatica
CATCTGCCATGAAGCTAGTATTCTGTATATGGACATGTTGGACTCATCTGCCATAGAGCTAGAACTCTGTATATGGAAATGTTGCACTACTCTGCCATGCAGCTAGCTCTCTGTATATGGACATTTTGAACTCGTCTGTCATGTAGATAGCTCTCTTTGCATGGATATATTGCACTGATCTGCCATGTAGGTTGCTCTCTGTATATGAACATATTGGTCATATCTGCCATATAGTTAGTTCTCAGTATATGGACATGTTAGACTTATCTGCCATGTAGCTAGTACTCTGTATATGGACATGTTGGACTGCTCTGCCATATAGCTAGCTCTCCAGTATATGGACATGTGCGACTCATCTGCCATGTAGCTGGAGCTCGGAATATGGAAATGTTGAACTACTCTGCCATGTAACTAGCTGACTTTATGTGGTCCTTTTGGACTCGACTGCCATGTACCTAGCTCTATGAGCATGGATATGTTGGACTAATCTGCTATGTAGGTAGCACTCTGTATATGAACATATTGGACTTGTCTGCCATGATCTAGCTCTCTGTATATGGACTTGTTGGACCCATTAGCCATGTAGACATCTCTCTCTGTATTATCATGTTGGACTCATCTGCATTGTTGGTAGTACTCTATATATCCACAAGCTGGACTCATCTGTCATGTAGCTAACTCTCAGTATGTGAACATGTTGGACTCATCAGCCATGTTGCTAGTACTTTGTATATGGACATGTTGGACTACTCTATCATGCAGCTAGCTGTCAGTAAAGGACATGTTGGACTCATCTGCCATGTAGCTAGAACACTGTATATGGAAATATTGCACTACCCTGCCATTTAGCTAGCTCTCTATATATGGACATTTTCGTCTCATCTGCCATGTAGCTAGTTCTCTGTGCATGGATATTTTGGACTCATCTTCCATGTAGTTAGTTCTCTGTATATGAACATATAGGAATTGTCTGCCATGCAGCTAGCTCTCTGTATATTGACATGTTGGCCTCATCAGCCATATAGCCAGCTCTCTGTGTATGAACATGTTGGACTCATCTGCCTTATAGCTAGTCCTCTATATATACACTTGTTGGACTCACCTGCCTTGTAGCTAACGCTCAGTATATAGACATCTTGGACTCATCTGCCATGTAGCTATTATTCTGCATACGGACATGTTGGACTACTCTGCCATGTAGCTAGATCCAGTATATGGACACGTTGGACTCATCTCCAGGTAGCTAGAGCTCTGAATACAGAAATGTGGCACTACTCTGCCATGTAGCTAGCTCTCTATATGTGGTCACATTGGACTCATCTGCCATGTAGCTAGCTCACTGTGCATGGATAAGTTGGACTGATCTGCCATGTGGGTAGCTGTCTGTTTTTAACATATTGGACTTCTCTGCCCTGTAGCTAGCTCTCTGTATATGGACATTTAGGACTCATCAGCCATGTAGCCAGCTCTCTCTGTATGAACATGGTGGACTCATCTGCCTTGTAGCTAGTCCTCTCTATATATACACGTTGGAATCATCAGCCATGTAGCTTATTCTCAGGTTATGGACATGTTGTACTCATCTGCCCTATAGCTAGTACTCTGTATATGTACATGTTGTACTACTCTGCCATGTAGTTAGCTCTCAGTATATGGACAAGTTATTCTCATCTGCCATGTAGTTAGAACTCTGGATTTGGACATGTCGGACTACTCTGCCATGTAGCTAGCTCTCAGTATATGGACACGTTTCATTCAACAGCCATGGAGCTAGAACTCGCTATATGGGCATGTAGCCAGCTCTCTCTGTATGAACATGTTTGAGTCATCTACCTTGTACCTACTTTTCTATATATGCGTGTTGTATTCATCTGCCATGTAGCTAAATTTCAGTATATGGACATGTTGGACTCATCTGCCATGTAGCTACTGCTCTGTATTTGTACATGTTGGACAACTCTGCCATGTACTAGTTCTCAGTATATCTTATCGACCATGTAGCTAGAACTCTGTATATGGAAATGTTGCACTACCCTGAATGTAGCTAACTCTCTGTATATGGACATTTTAAACTTGTCTGCCATGTAGCTAGCTCACTGTGCATGGACTGATATGCCATGTAGGTAGCTCTCTGTATATGAACATATGGGACATGTCTGTCATATAGGTCACTGTCAGTATATGGACATGTGGGAATCATCAACCATATAGCCAGCTCTCTCTGTATGAACATGTTGGACTCATCTGCCCAGTAGCTTGACCTGTAAATATACACATGTTGGATTCATCTGCCATGTAGCTAACTCTCAGTATATGGACATGTTGGACTCATCTGCCATGTAGCTAGTACTCTGTATATGGAAATGTTGGACTACTCTGCCATGTATCTAGCTCTCAGTATATGGACATGGGGACTCATCTGCCATGAAGCTAGAGCTCTGAATATGGAAAAGTTGCACTACTCTGCCATGTAGGTAACTCTCTGTATATGAATATATTGGACTTATCTGTCATGCACGTAGCTCTGTATTAACTTGTTAGACTCATCGGTTGTAGGTACTCCTCTATAAATACACATGTTGTACCCATCTGCCATGTTGCTAAATCTCAAGTTATGGACATTATGGAATAATCTGCCATGTAGCTATTACTCTGTATATGGACGTGTTGGACTACTCTGCCAAGTAGCTCCCTCTCAGTATATGGACACGTTGGACTCATCTGCCATGTACCTAGTACTATGTATAAGGAAATGATGGACTATTCTGCCATGTAGCTAGTTCTCTGTACGTGGACTTTTTGGACTCGTTAGCCACATATCTAACTATCTGTGCATGGATATATTGAACTGACCTGACAGTGGGTAGCTCTCTGTATATGGAAATGTTGGACTTGTCTGTCATTTAGCTAGCTCCCTGTATATCGACATGTTGGACACATCAGCCTTGTAGCCAGCTCTTTCTGTTTGAATATGTTCAACTCATGTGCCTTGTAGCTACCCCTCTAAATATACACATATGGGACTCATCTGCTTTGTAGTTAGTCCTCTATATATACACATGTTGGACTAATCTGCAGTGTAGATCACTCTCATTATATAGACATGTTGGACTGATCTGCCATGTAGTTAGCTCTCTGTATATGAACATATGAGACTTGTCAGCCATGTAGTTAGTGCTCTGTATACGGACATGTTGGACTCATCAGCCATGTAGCCAGCTTGCTCTGTATGGATATGTTGGACTCATCTGCCTTGTAGCTAGTCGTCTATATATACATGTTGGACTCATCTGCCATGTAGCTAACTCTCTGTATATGGACATGTTGGACTCATCTGCCATGTAACTAGTATTCTGTATATGGAAATGTTGCACTACTCTGTCATGAAGCTAGCTGTCAATATATGGACATGTTGGCCTCCTCTGCCATGTAGCTATAAATCTGTATGTGGAAATGTTGCACTACTCTACCATGTACGTAGCTCTCTGTATATGAACATTTTGGACTTGTCAGTCATGTAGCCAGCACTCTCTGTATGAACATGTTGGACTCATCAAACTTGTAGCTAGTATACTATATATACACATGTTGGACAAATTTGCATGAAGCTAGCTCTCAGTATATGCACATGTTGGACACATCTGCCATGTTGCTAGAACTGTGTATCTGGAATTGTTGCACTACACTGCCATGTAGCTAGCTCTCTGTATATGCATAATTTGGAGTCATCTCCCATGTAGTCACCTCTCTCTGGATGAACATGTTGGACTACTCTGCCTTGTAGCTAGTCCTCTATAAATACAGATGTTGGATTCAACTGCCATTTAGTTAACTCTCAGTATATGGACATGTTGGACTAGTCTATCATGTAGGTAACTCTCAGTATATAGACACGATAGACTCAACTGCCATGTTTCTAGAATTCTGTGTATGGAAATGTTGCACTACTCTGTCATGTAGCTAGCTTTCTGTATATGGACATTTTGGGCCCATCTGCCATGTAGCTAGCTCTCTGTGCATAGATATGCTGGACTAATCTGCCATGTAGTTAGCTCTCTGTATATGAACATATGGGACTTGTCTGCCATGTAGCTAGCACTCTGTATATGGACATGTTGGACTCACCAGCCATGTAGCCAGCTCTCTCTGTATGAACCTGTTGGATTCATCTGCCTTGTAGCTTGTGCTCTATATATACATGTTGGACTCATCTGCCATGTAGCTAACTCTCTGTATATGGACATGTTGGACTCATCTGCCATGTAGCTAGTACTCTGTATATGGAAATGTTGCCCTACTCTGTCATGAAGCTAGCTCTCTGCATATGGACATGTTGGACTCGTCTGCCATGTGCCTAGCTCTCTGTGCATTGATAATATACACATGTTGGACTCATCTACCATGCAGCTAACTCTCAGTATATGGACTTGATGGACTCATTTGCTATATAGCTAGTACTCTGTATATGGACATGTTGGATTACTCTGCCATGTAGCTAGCTCTCAGTATATGGACACCTTGGAATCTTCTGCAATGTAGCTAGTACTCTGTATGTGGAAATGTGGCACTACTCTGCCATGTAGCTAGCTCTCTGTATATGGACATTTTGGAATCGTCTGACATGTAGCTAGCTCTCTGTGCATGGATATATTGGACTCATCTATCATTTAGATAGCTCACTTTATAAGCACATATTCTACTTGTTTTCCATGTAGCTAGCTTTCTGTACTTGGACAAGACTCACTCATCAGCCATATACCCAGCTATCTCTGTAGGAACATGTTGAACTCATATGCATAGTAGCTAATCCTCTATATATACATATGTTGGACTCATCTGCCATATAGCTAACTCTCAGTATATGGACATGTTGGACTCATCTGTCATGTAGCTAGTACTCTGTATATGGACATGTTAGATGACTCTGCCATGTAGCTATATCTCAGTATATGGACACGGTGGACACATCTGCCATGTAGCTGACTCTCTGTATGTGCACACGTTGGACTCATCTGCCACGTAGTTAGTTAGAACTCTGCATACAGAAATGTTGCACTATTCTACCATGTAGCTAGCTCTCTGAATATGGACATTTTCGAATTCTCTGCATGTAGCTAGCTCTCTGGGCATGGATATCTTGGACAGATCTGCCAGTTAGGTAGCTCTCTGTATATGAAAATATTGGACTTGTCTGCCATGTAGCTAACTCTCAGTATATGGACATGTTGGACTCATCAGCCATGTAGCCAGCTGTCTCTGTATGAATATGATCGACTCATCTGCCATGTAGATAGCCCTCTAAATATACACTTGTTGGACTCATCTGCCATGTAGCTAACTCTCAGTATATGGACACGTTGGACTCATCTGCCATGTAGCTAGTACTCTGTATATGGAAATGTTGCATTACTGCCTTGTAGCTAGATCTCTGTGCATAGATATGCTGGACTACGCTGCCATGTAGGTAGCTCTCTGTATATGAACATATGGGACTTGTCTGCCATGAGGCTAGCTCTCTGTGTATGGACATGTTGGACACATCAGCCATGTACACAGCTCTCTGTGTATGAATATTTTCGACTCATCTGGCTTGTAGCTAATCCTCTATATATACATGTTGGACTCATCTGCCAGGTAACTAACTCCCAGTACATTGACATGTTGGACTCATCTGCCATGTAGCTAGTACTCTGTATATGGACATGTTGAGCTACTTTGCCATGCAGCTAACTCTCAATATATGGACACGTTGGACTCATCTGCCATGTAGCTAGTAGTCTGTATATGGACATATTTAACTACTCTGCCATGTAGCTTGCTCTCACTATATGGACACAGTCGACTCGTCTGCCATGTAGCTAGAGTTCTGTATATGGAAATGTTGCACTACTCTGATATATAGCTAGCTCTTTGTATATGGACATTTTGGACTCGTCTGCCATGTAGCTAGCTCTCTGTGCATGGTTATCATGGACTGATCTGCCGTGTAGGTACCTCTCTGCATATAAACAACTTGGACTTGTTTGCCATGTAGCTAGCTCTTAGTATATTGACACTTTGGACTCATCCAACATGCAGCAAGAGCTCTGTATATGGAAATGTTGCACTACTCTGCCATGTAGCTGGCTCTCTATATATGGACATTTTGGTCTCGTCTGCCATGTAGCTAGCTCTCTGTGCATGGATATGTTGGACTGATGTACCATGTAGGTAGCTCTCTGAATATGAACATATTGGACTTATCCGCCATATAGCTAGCTTTCTGTATACGGGAATGTTGCACTCATCAGCCATGTAGCCAGCTCCCTCTGTATGAACATGCTGGACTCATCTGCCTTGTAGCTAATCTCCTATATATACATATGTTGGAATCATCTGCCATGTAGAGAAATCTCATTATATGGACATGTTGGACTCATCTGCCATGTAGCTACTACTTTTTATATGGACATGTCAGACAACACTGCCATGTAGCTAACTCTCAGTATATGGACACTTATTACTCATCTGCCATGTAGCTAGAACTCTGTATATGGACATTTTGGACTCATCTGCCATGTATAAAGCTCTCTGTTCATGGACATGTTGAACTGATCTGCCATGTAGGTAGCTCTCTTTATAAGAACATATTGGACTTGTCTGTCATGTAGCTAACTCTCAGTATATGGACACTTAGGACTCATCTGCCATGTAGCTAGAACTCTGTACATGGACATGTTGGACTCATCAGTCATGTAGCCAGCACTCTGTGTATGAACATGTTGGATTCATCTGCCTCGTAACTAGTCCTCTTATATACACAAATGTTTGACTCATCTGCCATGTAACTAACTCTCAGTATATGGACACGTTGGACTCATCTGTCATGTAGCTCGAACTCAGATATGGAAATGTTGCACTATTCTGACATCTAGCTACCTCTTTTTATATGGACATTTTGGACTCATCTGCTATGTAGCCAGCTCTCTCTGTATGAACATGGTGGACTCATCTGCCTTTTAACTAGTCTTCCATATATACACATGTTGGAATCATCGGCCATGTACATAACTCTCAGTATATGGACATGTTGGACTCATCTGCCATGTATGTAGTATTCTGTAAATGGACATGTTGGACTACTCTGCCATATAGCTAACTCTCAGTATATGGAAATGTTGGATTCA
Organism: Chrysochloris asiatica; assembly: GCF_000296735.1. NCBI lineage: Eukaryota > Metazoa > Chordata > Mammalia > Afrosoricida > Chrysochloridae > Chrysochloris > Chrysochloris asiatica. The sequence continues at coordinate 7,479,606 of NW_006408670.1, forward strand.
TTTGCCATGTAGCTAGTACTACATATATGGACATGTTGGACTATTCTGTCATGTAGCTAACTCTCAGTATTTGGACACTTTGGAGCCATCTGCCATGAAGCTAGAACTCTATATATGGAAATGTTACACTACTCTGTCATGTAGCTAGTTCTCTGTATATGGACAATTGGACACGTCTGCCATGTAGGTAGCTCTCTATGCATAGATATGGTGGACTGATCTGCCATGGAGGTAGCTCTCTGTATATGAACATATGGGACTTCTCTGCCATGTAGCTAGCTCTCTGTATATGGACATGTTGGAATCATCAGCCATGTAGCCAGCTCTCTGTGTATGGACATGTTTGAGTTATCTGCCTTGTAGCTAATGCTCTAAACATACACATGTTGGACTCATGTGTCATGTATCTATCTCTAAGTATATGGACATGTTGGATTCACCTGCCATGTAGATAGTGCTCTGTATATGGACATTTTGGACTACTGTGCCATGAAACTAGCTCTAAGAATATGGACATGTTGGACTCATCTGCCATGTACCTAGAACTCTGTATATGGAAATTTTGCATTACTCTAATGTAGCCAGCTCTCTGTATTTGGACATTTTGGACTTGTCTTCCATGTAGCTAGCTCTCTGTTCATGGATATGTTGGACTGATCTGCCATGTAGGTACCTCTCTGTATATTAAAATATTGGACTTGTGTGCCATGTAGCTAGCTTTCTGTATATGGACATGTTGTAATCATCAGCCATGTAGCCAACTCTCTGTGTATGAACTTGTTGGGCTCATCTGCCTTGTAGCTAGTCCTCTATATATACCTGTTGAACTCATCTGCCATGTACCTAACTCTCAGTATATGGACATGTTGGACTCATCTGCCATGTATCTAGTACTCTGTATATGGACATGTTGAACTACTCTGCCATATAGCTAACTCTTATTATATGGACATGTTGGACTCATCTGCCATGTAGCTGGCTCTCAGAATATGCACACGTTGGAATCATCTGCCATGTAGCTAGAACTCTGTATATGGAAATGATGCACTACTATGCCATGTAGCTAGCTATCTGTATATGGACATTTTGGACTCATCTGCCATGTCGCTAACTCTCTGTGCATGGATATTTTGCAGTGATCTGCCCTATATTTAGCTCTCTGTATATGAACATATTGGACTCATCTGTCATGTAGCTAGCTCTCTGTGCATAGATATGCTGCGCTGATCTGCCATGGAGGTAGCTCTCTGTATATGAACATATGGGACTTGTCTGCCATATAGCTAGCTCTCTGTATATGGACATGTTGGACTCATCAACCATGTAGCAAGCTCTCTGTGTATGAACATGTTTGAGTTATCTGATTTTTAGCTAATGCCATAAACATACACATCTTGGACTGATGTGTCATGTAGCTAACTGTCAGTATATGGATTTGTTGTATTTACCTGCCATTTAGCTAGAGCTCTGTATATGGAAATGTTGCTCTACTCTGCCATGTAGCTAGCTCTCTGTATATGGACATTTTGGACTCGTTTGCCATGTAACCAGCTCTCTGTGTATGAACATGTTGGACTCATCTGCCTTGTAACCAACCCTTTAAACATACACATGTTAGACTCATTTGTCATGTAGCTGACTCTCAGTATATGGATAGGTTGGATTAATCTGCCATGTAGCTAGTACTCTGTATATGGTTATGTTGGACTACTCCGCCATGTAGCTAGCTCTCAGCATATGGGCACGTTGATCTCATCTGCCATGTAGCTAACTCTT
>NW_006408670.1:7481481-7490259 GCF_000296735.1 Chrysochloris asiatica
ACTCTGTATATGGACATTTTGGACTCGTGTGCCATGTAGCTAGCTCTCTGTGCATGGATTAGTTGGACTGATCTTCCATGTTGGTAGCTCTCTGTATATGGATATGTTGGACTCATCAGCCATGTAGCCAGCTCTCTCTGTATGAACATGTTGGACTCATCTGCCTTGTAGCTAGTGCTCTATATATAGACATGTTGGACTCATCTACCATGTAGATAACTCTCAGTATATGGACATGTTGGACGCATCTAACATGTAGCTAGTACTCTGTATATGGAAATGTTGCACTGCTCTGTCATGTATCTAGCTTTCTGCATATGAACATTTTGGACTCGTATGTCATGTTGCTAGCTCTCTGTACATGGCTATGTTGGAATGATCTGCCATGTAGGTATCTCTCTGCATATGAACATATTGTACTTGTCTGCCATGTAGTTTGTTCTCTGTATATGGACATGTTGGACGCATCAGCCATAAAGCCAACACTCTCTGTATGAACATGTTGGACTTATCTGCCTTGTAGATAGTCCTCTCTCTATATACACATGTTGGTCTCATCTGCCATGTATATGATCATTTTAGACTCGTCTTCCATGTACCTAGCAATCTCTGTATAAACATGTTGGACTCATCTGTCTAGTAGCTAATCGTCTATATATACACATGTTGGACTCATCTTCATATAGCTAACTCTCAGTATATGGATATGTTGGCTCATCTGCCATGTAGATTGTACTCTTTATATGGACATGTTGGACCACACTGCCATGTAGCTAGCTCTCAGTATATGGACACATTGGACTCATCTGGCATGTAGCTAGAACTCTGTATTTGGAAATGTTGCACTACTCTGTCATGTAGCTAGCTCTCTGCATATGGACATTTTGGACTCGTCTGCCATGTAGCTAGCTCTCTATGCATAAATATGCTGGACTGATCTGCCATGTAGTTAGCTCTCTGCATATGAACATATGGGACTTGTCTAACAAGTAACTAGCTCTCAGTATATGGACATGTTGGACTCATCAGCCATATAGCCAGCTATCTCTGTAAGAATATGTTCGAATCATCGGCCTTATAGCTAGCCGATGTTTGTATCATCTGAATTGTAGCTAAATCTCAGTATATGGACATGTTGGACTCATCTGCCATGTAGCTAGAATTCTGCATGTGGAAATGTTGCACTACTCTGCCATTTAGCTAGCTATCTGTATATGGACATTTTGGACTCATCTGCCATGTAGCTAGCTCTCTCTGTGCATGGAAATGTTGGACTGATTTCTGTTCATACAGAGAGTAGCTAGCTCTCTGTATATGGACATGTTGGTCTCATCAGTCATGTAGCCAACTATCTCTGTATTAACATGTTTATTAACGTGTTGTAATCATCTGTCTTGTAGCTAGTCCTCTCTATATAAATGTTGGACACATCTGCCATGTAGCTAACTCTCAGTATATGGACATGGTATACTCATCAGCCATGTAGGCAGCTCTCTGTGTATGAACATGTTGAACTCATCTGCCTTGAAGCTAGTCCTCAATATATACATGTTGGATTTATTGGCTATGTAGCTAACGCTCTGTATATGGACATGTTGGAATACTCTGCCATGTAGCTAACTCTCAGTATATGGACACGATGGACTCGTCTGCCATGTAGCTGGCTCTCAGTATATGGAAATGATGCACTACTCTGCCATGTAGCTAGCTATTTGTACTTGGACATTTTGGACTCATTTGCCATGTAGCTAGGTCTCTGTGCATGGATATGTTGGATTGATTTGCCATGTAGGTAGCTCTCTGTATATGAACATATTGGACTTGTCTTCTATGTAGCTTGCTCTCTCTACATGGACATGTTGGACTCATCAGACATGTATCCAGCGCTCTCTGTATTAACATGTTGGACTCATCTTCCTTGTAGCTAGTCCTCTATATATACATGTTGGAGTCATCTGCCATGTAGCTAATTCACAGTAAACAGACATGTTGGACTTATCTGCCATGTAGCTAGGATTCTGTATATGGACATGTTGGATTACTCTGCCATGTAGCTAGCTCTCAGTATATGGACACGTTGGACTCATCTGCCATGTAGCAATAACTCTGTATATGAAAATGTTGCAGTACTCTGTCATATAGCTAGCTATCTGTATATGGACATTTTGGACTTGTCTGCATGTAGCAAGCTCTCTGTGCATAGATCTATGCTGGAGTGATTTGACATGAAGTTAGCTCCCTGCATATGAACATATTGGACTTGTCTACCAAGTTACTAGCTCTCAGTATATGGACATGTTGGACTCATCAGCCATGGAACCAGCTCTCTCTGTATGAATATATCCGACTCATCTGCCTTGACGATAATCCACTAAAGACACACATGTTGGACTAATCTGCCATGAAGCTAACACTCAGTATATGGACATGTTGGACTCATCTGTCATGTAGCTAGAACTATGAATATGGATATGTTGGAGTACTCTGCCATGTAGCTAGCTCTCTGTATACGGACATGTTGGATTCATCTAACATATAGCTAGAGCTCTGTATATGAAAATGTTGCATGACTCTGTCATGTAGCTAGCTCTCTGTATATGGACATTTTGGACTCATCTGCCATGTATCTAGCTCTCTGTGCATAGATATGCTGTACTGATCTGCCATGTAGATAGATCTCTCTATTTAAACATATAGGACTTGTCTGCCATGTAGCTAGCTCTCTGTATATGGACATGTTGGTCTCATCAGACATGTAGCCAACTCTCTGTTTATCAACATGTTGGACTCATCTGCCTTGTACCTAACCCTCTAAACATATACATGTTGGACTCATCTGTCATGTAGCTAACTCTCAGTATATGAGCATGTAGGAATCTTCTGCTATGTAGATAGTATTTCGTATATGTACATGTTGGAATACTCTGCCATGTAGGTAGATCTCAGTATATGAAAACGTTGGTCTCATCTGCCATGTAGGTAGAGCTCTGTATATGGAAATGTTGTACAACTCTGCCATGTAGCTTGCTCTCTGTATATGGACATTATGGACTCGTCTGCCATGTTGCTTGCTCTCTGTGCATGGATACGTTGGACTGATCTGCCATGTAGGTAGTTCTCTCTATATGAACATATTGGAATTGTCTGCCATTTAGCTAGATCTCTGTATATGGACATGTTGGTGTCATCAGCCATGTAGCCAGCCCTTTCTGTATGAACACATTGGAATCATCTGCCTTGTAGCTAGACCTCTATATATACATGTTGGAGTCATCTGCCATGTAGCTAACTCTCAATATATGAACATGTTGGACTCATCTGCCATGTAACTAGTACTCTGTATATGGACATGTTGGATTACTCTGCCCTGTAGCTAACTTTCATTATATGGACACATTGTTCTTGTCTGCCATGTTGGTAGCTCTAAGCATCTGGACATGTTGGACTCATCAGCCATGTAGCCAGCTCTTTCTGTATGAATATGTTGTACTCATCTGCCTTGAAGCTAGCCCTCTAAATATACACATGTTGGACTCATCTGCCATGTAGTTAGTACTCTGTATATGGGCATCCTTGAAAACTCTGCCATGTAGCTAGCTCTCAGTATATGGACATGTTGGACTCATCTGCATTGTAGGTAGTACTCTGTATATGGAAATGTTGCAATACTCGGCCATGTAGCTAGCTCTCTGCATATGAACATATGGGACTTGTCTAACAAGTAACTAGCTCTCAGTATATGGACATATTGGATTCATCAGCCATGTTTCCAGCTCTCTCTGTATGAATATGTTTGACTCCTCTGCCTTATAGCTAGCCCTCTAAATATACACATGTTGGACTCATCTGCCATGTAGCTAACTCAGTATATGAACATGTTGGACTCATCTGCCTTGCAGCTAATACTCTGTATATGGACATGTTGGACTCATCATTCATTTAGCTAACTCTCTGCATATGGACATTTTGGACTCGTCTGCCATGTAGCTAACTAGCTTTCTGTGTTGGATACGTTACACTGATCTGCCATGTATGTAGCTCTCTGTATATGAACATATGGGACTTGTCTACCATGTAGCTAACTCTCAGTATATGGACATGTTGGACGCATCTTCCATGTAGCTGAGACTCTGTATATGGACATGTTGGACTGCTCTGCCATGTAGCTAGCTCTTAGTGTATGGGCACGTTGGTCTCATCTACTATGTAGCTAGAGCTCTGTATATGAAAATGTTGCTCTACTCTGCCATGTAGCTAGCTCTCTGTATATGGATATTTTTGACCCGTCTGCCTTGTAGCTAGCTCTCTGTGCATGGATATGTGGGACTGATTTGCCATGTAGGTAGATCTCTGTATATGAACATATGGGACTTGTCTGCCATGTAGCTAGCTCTCTGTATATGGACTTGTTTGACTCATCAGCCGTGTAGCCAACTCTCTGTGTATGAACATGTTCGACTCATCTGCCTTCTAGCTAACCCTCTAAACATACACATGTTGGATTCATCTGTCATGTAGCTAACTCTCAGTACATGGACATATTGGAGTCAACCGCCATGTAGCTAGTACTCTGTATATGGACATGTTGGACTACTCTTCCATGTAGCTAGCTCTCAGTATATGAATACAATGGTCTCATCTGCCATGTAGGTTGTTGTTGTTATTAAGTGCCGTCGAGTCGTTTCTGGCCCATAACGACCCTGTAAAGTGTTTCCAAGTGTGTAAATCCTTACGAGTGTTGAAAGCCTCATCTTTCTCCCTGGGAGCAGCTGTTAGTTTTGAACCACTAACCTTAAGGTTCACAGCCCGATTCGTAACCACTACGCTACCACAGCTCCTTGCCATGTAGGTGGAGCTCTGTATATGGAAATGTTGTAGCACTCTGCCATGTAGCTAGCTCTCTGTATATGGACATTTTGGACTCATCTGCCATGTATCTAGATCTTTGTGCACAGATGTGCTGGACTGATCTGTCATGTAGATATCTCTCTGCATATGAACATTTTGGACTTGTCTGTCATGTAACTAGCTCTCAGTATATGGACATGTTGGATTCATCAGCCATGTATCCAGCTCTCTCTGTATGAATATGTTAGACTCATCTGCCTTGTAGCTAGCCCTCTAAATATACACATAAAGCACTCATCTGCCATGTAGCTAACTCTCAGTAAATGAACATGTTGGACTCATCTGCCCTGTAGCTAGTACCCTGTATATGGACATATTGGACTATTCTCCCATGTAGGTAGCTCTCAGTATATGTGCACATTGGACTCATCTTCCATATAGCTAGAACTCTGCATAGGGATACATTGCACTACTCTGCCATGTAGCTATCTCTCTGCATATGGACATTTTGGACTCATCTGCCATGTTGCTAACTCTCTGTGCATGGATATGTTGGACTGATCTGCCATGTAGGTAGCTCTCTGTATATGAACATATTGGACTTGTCTGCCATGTAGCTAGATATCTGTATATGGACCTGTTGGTCTCATCAGCCATGTATGCAGTGGTCTCTTTATGAACTTGTTGGAATCATCTGCCTTGATGCTATACCTCTATATATGCATGTTATAGTCATCTGCCATGTAGATAACTCTCAGTATATGGACATATTGGACTCATCTGCCATGAAGCTTGTACTCAGTATATGGACATGTTTGACTACTCTGCCATGTAGCTAACTTTCATTATATGGATGCGTTGTAATTGTCTTTCATGTAGGTAGCTCTCCATATATGGACATGTTGGTACCCTCTGTCATTAAGCTAGAAATCTGTATATGGAAATGTTGCATTACTCTGCCATGTAGCTAGCAATCTGTATACGGACATGTTGGATTCATCAGCCATGTAGCCAGCTATCTCTATATGAACATGTTTGACTCATCTGCCTTGTAGCTAGTACTATATATATACACATGTTGGACTCATCTGCCATGTAGCTCACTCTCAATATATGGACATGTTGAACTCATCCGCCATGTATCTAGCACTCAGTATATGCACATTTTGGACTTATCTGTACTGTAGCTAACCCTCAGTATATGGTCATGTTGGACTCATCTGCTATGAAGCTAGTATTCTGTATATGGGCATGTTGGACTACACTGCCCTGTAGCTAACTTTCATTATATGGATGCATTGGAATTGTCTGCCATGTAGGTAGCTTTGAGTATATGGACGTGTTGGTACCCTCTGTCATTTAGCTGGAACTCTGTATATGGAAATGTTGCATTACTCTGCCATGTAGCTAGCTATCTGTATATGAACATATTGGACTTGTCTGCCATGTATCTAGCTCTCTGTATACGGACATGTTGAACTCAACAGCCATTTAGCCAGCTTTCTCTTTATGAACTTGTTGGACTCATCTGTCTTGTAGCTAGACCTATATATATACAAATGTTGGACTTATCTGCCATGTAGCTCACTCTCAGTATATGGACATGTTGAACTCATCTGCCATTTAGCTAGAACGCTGTATATGGACATGTTGGACGACTCTGCCATGTAGCTAGTTCTCAGTATATAGACAAGTTGGATTCATCTGCCATGTAGCTAGAACTCTGCAAATGGAAATGATGCACTACTCTGCCATGTAGTTTGCTCTCTGTATATGGATATTTTAGACACGGTTGACATGTAGATAGTTCTCTGTATATGGATCTGTTGGACTAATCTTCCATGTAGGTAGCCTTCTGTATATGAACATATTACACTTGTCTGCCATGTAGCTAGCTCTCTGTATATGAACATTTTGGACTCATCAGCCATGTAGCTAACTCTCTTTGTATGGACACGTTGGACTCATCTGCCTTGTAGCTAGTATGCTATATATACACATGTAGCTAGCTCTCTGGATATGGACACGTTGAACTACTCTGCCATGTAGCTAGCTCTCAGTATATGGACACGTTGGACACATCTACCATGTAGCTAGAACTCTGCATATGGAAATGTTGCACTACACTGCCGTGTAGCTAGCTCTCTGTATATGAACATATTGCACTCGTCTGCCATGTAGCTTGCTCTCTGTATATGGACATTTTGGACTCATCAGCCATGTAGCTAGCTCTCTCTGTATGGACACGTTGGACTCATCTACCTTCTAGCTAGTATGCTACATATTCACACGTTGGACTAATCTGCAATGCATCTATTTCTCAGTATATGAACATGTTGGACTCAATTGCCATGTAGCTAACTATCATTATATGGACATGTAGGACTCATCTGCCAAGTAGCTAGCTCTCAGTATATCGACATGTTGGAATCATCTGCCATGTAGCTAGTATTCTGTATATAGACATGTTGGACTACTCTTCCATATAGCAATCTCTCAGTATATGGACAAGTTGGACTCATCTGTCATGTCGCTAGTAGTCTGTATATGAATATGTTGGACTACTCTGACATGTAGCTAGCTCTCTGTATATAGACAAGTTGGATTCATCTGACTTGTAGCTAGAACTCTGTATATGATAATGTTACACTACCCTGCCATGTAGCTAGCGCTCTGTATATGGACATTTTGGACTGGTCTGCCATGTAGCTAGCTCTCTGTACATGGATATGTTGGACTGATCTGCCAAGTAGGTAGCTATCTGTTTATGAACATATTGGACTTGTCTGCCATGTAGTTAGCTCTCAGTATTTGAACATGTTGGACACATATGCCATGTAGCAAAAACTCTGTATATGGAAATGTTGCTCTACACTGACATGTATCTACCTCTCTTTATATGGACATTTTAGGCATGTCTGTCATGTAGCTAGCTCTCTGTATATAGGCAAATTACACTCATCTGTCTTGTAGCTAGGTTCTGTAAATGGAAATGTTGCCCTGCCTTGCCATGTATCTAGCTCTCTGAATATGAACATTTTCTAATTTTCTGCCATGTTCCTAGCTCTCTGTACATGGATATGTTTGACCAATCTGAAATGTAGGTAGCTCTCTGTATATGAATATATTGGACTTGTCTGCCATGTTGCTAGTTCTCAGTATACGGAAACGTTGGACACATCTGCCATGTTCCTAGAACCAGTATATGGAAATGTTCTTCTTCATTGCCATGTAGTTACCTCTCTGTTTATAGACAAGTTGGACTCATCTGTCTTGTAGCTAGAACTCTGTATATGGAAATGTTGCACTTCCTTGTCATGTAACTAGCTCTCTATAAATGGATATTTTGCACTCGTCTGCTATGCAGCTAGCTCTCTGTACATGGATATATTGGACTAATCTGCCAAGATGGTAGTTACCTGTATATGAATATACTGGACTTTTATGCCTTGTAGCTAGCTCTGTGTATATGGATATGTTGGACACATCTGCCATGTTGCTAGAACTCTGTATATGGAACTGTTTCACTACCCTGCCATGTAGCTAGCTCTCTGTATATGGATATTTTGGACTCGTCTGCTTTGTAGCTAGCTCTCTGTACATGTATATGTTGGACTGATCTGCCAAGTAGGTAGCTCTTTGTATATGAACATATTGGACTTATGTGCCATGTAGGTGGCTCTCCGTATATGGACATGTTGGAGTCATTTGTCATGTAGCTAGTACCCTGTACATGGACATGTTGGACTTCTCTGTTATGCAGCTAGCTGTCCGTGTTTGGACACGTTGGACACATCTGCCATATACCTAGAACTCTGTATATGGAAATGTTGCTTTGCTCTGTCATGTAGCTAGCTCTCTGTATATAGACAAGTTGGACTCATCTGCCTGGTAGCTAGAACTCTGTATATGGAAATGTTGCACTACCCT
>NW_006408670.1:7490359-7494925 GCF_000296735.1 Chrysochloris asiatica
TATAGACAAGTTGGACTCATCTGCCTGGTAGCTAGAACTCTGTATATGGAAATGTTGCACTACCCTGCCATGTAGCTAGCTCTCTGTATATGGACATTTTTCACTCATCTGCCATGTAGCTAGCTCTCTGGACATGGATATGTTGGACACATCAGCTAAGTAGGTAGCTCTCTGTATATGAACATAATGAACTTGTCTGTCATGTAAGTTGCTCTCAGTATATAGCCATGTTGGACATATGTGTCATATAGCTAGAACCCTGAATATGGACATGTTGAACTACTCTGCCATGTAGCTAGATGTCTGTACATAGATATGTTGGACTGATCTGCCATGTAGCTAGCTCTCTGTATATGAACATATTGGACTTGTCTGCCATGTAGTTGTTTCTCAGTATATGGACAAGTTGAACATAACTGGCATGTAGCTAATACCCTGTATATGGAAATTTTGGAGTGCTTTGCCATATAGCTAGCTCTCAGTGTATGGACACATTGGTCACTTCTGCCATGTACCTAGAACTCTATGCATGGAAATGTTGCACTACCCTGCCATATAGCTAGTTCTCTGTATATACACAGTTTGGACTTGTCTGCCGTGTAGCTAGCTCTCTGTACATGGATATGTTGGACTTATTTGCCAAGTAGGTAGCTCTCTGCATATGAACATATTGTATTTGTCTGCCATGTAATTGGCTCTCAGTATATGGACACGTTGGACATATCTGCCATGTACCTACTACCCTGAATATGGACATGTTGGAGTACCCTGCCGTATAGCTACCTATCAGTATATGGACACTTTGGACACATCTGTCATGTAGCTAGATCCCTGCATAAGGAAATGGTATGCTACTCTGACATGTAGCTAGCTTTCTGTATATAGACATGTTGGACTCACCTGCCTTGTACCTAGAACTCTGTATATGGAACTGTGTCACAACCCTGCCATGTAACTAGCTCTCTGTATATGAACATTTTGGACTCGTCTGAAATGTTGCTAGCTCTCTGTACATGAATATGTTGGACTGATCTACCAAGTATGTAGCTCTCTGTATATGAATATATTGGACTTATGTGCCTTGTTGGTGGCTCTCAGTATATGGACACTTTTGACATAACTGTCTTGTAGGTAGATCTCTGTATATAGACAAAATGGACTCATCTGCTTTAAAGCTAGAACTCTGTATATGCAAATGTTGCACTAACCTGCCATGTAGCTAGCTCTCTGTATATGGAGATTTTGGCCTCTTCTGCTATATTTCTAGCTGTCTGTACATGGATATGTTGGATTGATCTGCCAAGTAGGTAGCTATCTGTTTATTAACATAGTGGACTTGTCTGCCATGCAGTTAGCTCTCAGTATTTTAACACGTTGTACACATCTGCCATGGAGCCAGAACTCTGAATATGGACATGTTGGATTACTCTGCAATGCAGCTAGCTCTCTGTATATAGACAATTTGGACTCATCTGCCTTGTAGCTAGAACTCGGTAAATGGAAATGTTGCCCTACATTGCCATGTAGGTAGCTCTCATTATATGGACATGTTGGACACATCTACCATGTAGCTTGAACTCTGTATATGGAAATGTTGCTCTTCACTGCCATCTAGCTATCTCTCTGTTTATAGACAAGTTGGACTCATCTGCCTTGTAGCTAGAACTCTGTATATGGATATGTTGCACTTCCCTGCCATGTAGCTAGTTCTCTGTATATGGACATTTTAGATTCGTCTGCCATGAAGCTAGCTCTCTATACATGGGTATTTTGGACTTATCTGCCAAGAAGTTAGCTCTTTGTATATGAACATATTGGACTTGTCTTCCCTTTAGGTGGCTCTCAGTATATGGACACGTGGGACACATCTGCCATGTAGCTAGAACTCTTTATATGGAAATGTTGCACTACTCTGCCATGAAGCTAGCTCTCTGTACATAATCAAATTGGACTCATCTGCCTTGTAGCTAGAACTCTGTATATGAAAATGTTGCACTACCCTGCCATGTGGCTAGCTCTCTGAATATGGACATTTTGGATTCATCTGACATGTAGGTAGCTCTCTGTCCATGGATATGTTGGACTGATCTGACAAGTAGGTAGCTCTCTGCATGTGAAAATATTGGACTAGCCTGCCATGTAGCTAGCTCTCAGTAAATGCAAACGTTGGACGCATCTGCCATGCAGCTAGAACTCTGTGTATGGAAATATTGCACTACTCTGTCATGGAGCTAGCTCTCTGTATATAGACAAATTGGACTCATCTGACTTGTAGCTAGAACTCTGTATATGGAAATGTTGCCCTACACTGCCATGTAGCTGTCTCTGTCTATATGGACATTTTGGACTCGTCTTCCATGTAGCTAGCTCTCTGTACATGCATATGTTGGACTGATCTGCCAAATAGGTAGATTCCTGTATATGAACATATTGCACTTGTATACCATGTAGGTAGCTCTCTGTATATGAACACTTTTGACACATTTGCCATGTAGCTAGAACTCAGTATATGGAAATGTTGAACTACTCTGCCATGTAGCCAGATCTCTGTATATGGAAATTTTGGACTCGTCTGCCATGTAGCTAGCACTCTGTTCAAGGATATATTGGACTGATCTGCCAAGTAGGTAGGTAGCTCTCTGTATATGAACATATATGATTTGTGTGCCATGTAGTTGGCTTTCAGTAAATGGACAAGTTGGACATATCTGCCATGCAGCTAGTATCCTGAATATCGAAATGATAGACTACTCTGCCATTTAGCTACCTCTCAGTATATAGGAACGATGGACACATCTGCCATATTGCTAGAATTCTGTATAATGAAATGTTGCAAAACCCTGCCATGCATTTAGATCTCTGTATATAGACAAGTTGGAATCTTCTGCCTTGTTGCTGGAACTCTGTATATGGAAATGTTGCACTGCCCTGCCATGTAACTAGCTCTTGGAATATGGACATTTTGGACTCGTCTGCCATGTAGATTGCTCTCTCTACATGGATATGTTACACTCATCTGCGAAGTCTGTATATGAACATATTGGACTTGACTGCAATGTAGCTAGCTCTTAGTATATGGACATGTTGGACTCATCTGTCATGTAGCTACTACCCTCTATATGGACAGGTTGGACTACTCTGCCATGTAGCTAGCTGTCCGTGTATAGACACGCTGGACACATCTGTCATATACCTAGAACTCTGTATATGGAAATGCTGCATTACTCTGTCATGTAGATAGCTCTCTGTATATATACAAGTTGGACTCATTTGACTTGTACCTAGAACTCTGTATATGGAAATGTTGCAGTACTCTGCCATGTAGCTAGCTCTCTGTATATGGACATTTTGGATTCATCTGCCATATAGCAAGCTCTCTGTACATGGATATTTTGGGCTGATCTGCCAAGTAGTTGGCTCTCTGTATATAAACATATTGGACTTCTCTGCCATGTAGCTAGCTCTCAGTATATGGACACGTTGGAAACATCTGACATATAGCTAGAACTCTGAATATGGATATGTTGGAGTACTCTGCCATGTAGCTAGCTCTGTGTATATACACAATGTTTACTCATCTGCCTTTTAGCTAGAACTCTTTATATGGAAATGTTGCACTACCCTTCCATGTAGCTACCTCTCTCTATATGGACATTTTGGACTCGTCTGTCATGTAGCTAACTCTCTGTACATTGATATTTTGGATTGATCTGCCGTGTAGGTACTTCTCAGTATGTGGACACATTGGACACATCTGTCATGTAGGTAGATCTCTGTATATGGAAATGTTGAACTACTATGCCATGTAGCTAGCTGTCTGTATATAAACAAATTGTATTCATCTGCCTTGTAGATAGAACTCTGTATATGGAAATGTTGCACTACCCTGCCATGTAGTTAGCTCTCTGAATATGTAGATTTTGAACTCATCTGCCATATATCTAGCTCTCTGTACATGGATATGTTGGACTGATCTGCCAAGTAGGCAGCTCTCTGTATATGATCATATTGGACTTGTCTGCCATGTAGCTTACTCTCAACATATGGACATGTTGGACTCCTCTGAGACGTACCTGCCCTGTAGGTGTCTGTCAGTAAATGGACAAGTTGGCCATATCTGGCATGTAGCTAATACCCTGTATATGGACATGTTGGACTGCTCTGCCATGTAGCTAGCTCTCTGTGTATGGACACATTGGACACATCTGCCATGTACCTAGAACTCTGTATATGGAAACGTTGCACTACCCTGACATGTAGCTAGCTCTCTGTATATGGACGTTTTGTACTCATCTGCCATGTAGCTAGCACTCTGTACATGGATATGTTGTGCTGATCTGCCAAGTAGGTAGCTCTCTGTATATGAACATACTGGACTTGTCTGCCATGTAGCTAGCTCTCAATATATGGATATGTTGGACTCCTCTGAGATGTAGGTAGCTCTCACTATATGGACAAGTTGGATACATCTGTCATGTAGCTAGAACTCTGTATATGGAAATGGTGCACTACTCTGCAATGTAGCTAGCTCTCTGTATATAGACAAGTTGGACTTATCTGCCTTGT
>NW_006408670.1:7495025-7498592 GCF_000296735.1 Chrysochloris asiatica
ATGGTGCACTACTCTGCAATGTAGCTAGCTCTCTGTATATAGACAAGTTGGACTTATCTGCCTTGTACCTAGAACTCTGTATATGGAAATGTTTCACTACCCTGCCATGTATCTAGCTCTCTGTATATGGACATTTTGGACTCGTCTGCCATGTAGGTAGCTCTCTGTATATGGATATGTTGGACTGATCTGTCATGTAGGTACCTCTCTGTATGTGAACATATTGGACTTGTTTGCCATGTAGCTAGCAGTATATGAACACATTGGACACATCTGCCATGTAGCTTCAACTCTGTATATGGAAATTTTGCACTATGATGCCATTTAGCTAGGTCTCTGTATATAGACAAGTTGGACTCTTCTGCCTTGTACCTAGAACTCTGTATATGGAAATGTTGCACTACTCTGCCATGTAGCTAGCTCTCCATATAGCGATAGTTTCGACTTGTCTTCCATGTAGCTAGCTCTCTGTACATGGATATGTTGGACTGATCTGACAAGTAGGCAGCTCTCTGTATATGAACATATAGGACTTGTCTGCCCTGTAGCTAGCTCTCAATATATGGACACCTTGTACACATCTGCCATGTAGCTAGAACTGTGTATATGGAAGTGTTGCAGTACTCTGCCATGTAGTTAGCTTTCTGTATATAGACAAGTTGGACTAATCTGCCTTGTACCAAGAACTCTGTATATGGAAATTCTGCACTACCCAGCCTTGTAGCAAGCTCCCTGTATTTGGACATTTTGGACTTGTCTTTCATGTAACTAGCTCTCTGTACATGGATATATTGGACTGATCTGTCAAGTAGGTAGCCCTCTGTATATTAACATACTGGACTTGTCTACCATATAGCTAGCACTCAGTATATGGACACGTTGAACACATGTGCCATGTGGCTAGAACTCTGTATATGGAAATGTTGCACTGTACTGTCATGTAGCTAGTTCTCTGTATATAGACAAATTGGACTCATCTGCCAAGTAACTTGAACTCTGTATATTGAAATGATGCAGTACTCTGCCATGTAGCTAGCTCTTTGTATTTGGACATTTTGGTCTCATCTGCCATGTAGCTAGCTCTCTGTACATGGATATGTTGGACTGATCTGCCAAGTAGGTAGCTCACTGTGTATGAACATATTGGACTTGCCTCCTATGTAGCTAGCTCTCAGTATATGGACATGTTGGACTCATCTGCCATGTAGCTAGTACACTGTATATGGACGTGTTGGACTACTCTGCCTTGTAACTAGTTCTCAGTATTTGGACACATTGGACACATCTGCCATGTACCTAGGCTCTGTATATGGAAATATTGCAATACCCTGATATGTAGCTAGCTCTCTGTATATGGATATTTTGGACTCGTCTGCCATGTAGTTAACTCTCTCTACATGGATATGTTGGACTGATCTGCCAAGTAGGTAGCTCTCTGTATATGAACATATTGGACTTGTCTGCCATGCAGGTGGCCCTCAGTATATGGACATGTTGGACTCATCTGCAATGTAGCTAGTACGTTGTATATGGACATGTTGCACTACTATGCCATGTTGCTAACTCTCTGTATATAGACAAGTTGCACTCATGTGACTTGTAGATAGAATTCTGTATATGGAAATGTTGCACTACCCTGCCATATAGCTTGCTCTCTGTATATGGACATTTTTGACTCGTCTGCCAAGTAGCTAGCTCTCTATACATGGATATGTTGGACTGATCTGCCAAGTAGGTAGTTCTCTGTATATGAACATATTGGACTTGTCTGCCAGATAGGTAGCTCTCAGTATATGTACATGTTGGACAATTCTGTCATTTGGCTTTAATTCTGTATATGGAAATGTTGCACTACTCTGGCATGTACCTAGCTCTCTTTATATAGATAAGTTGGACTCATGTGACTGGTAGCTAGAACTCTGTATATGGAAATGCTGCACTACCCTACCATATAGCTAGCTCTCTGTATATGTACATTATGGAATCGTCTGCCGTGTAGCTAGCTCGCTGTATATGGATATGTTGGACAATTCTGCCAAGTAGGTAACTCTCTATATATTAACATATTGGACTTGTCTGCCATGTAGCTAGCTCTCAGAATATGGACACTTTGATCTCATCTGCCATGTAGCTTGAACTCTTTATGGAAATGATGCATTACTCTACCATGTAGCTAGCTCTCTGCACATGTATATGTTGGACTGATCTGCCAATTAGGTAGCTATCTGTATGTGAACATACTGCACTTGTCTGCCATGTAGTTGGCTCTCAGTATATGGACATGTTGGACTCATCTGTCATGTAGCCAGTACACTGTACATGGACATGTTGGACTACTATGCCATGTAGCTAGCTCTCAGTATATGGACTCTTTGGACACATCTGCCATGTACCAAAACTCTGCCATGTAGATTACTTTCTGTATATGGACATTTGGAATTGTTTGTCGTGTATCTAGCTCTCTGTACATGGATATGTTGGACTAATCTGCCAAGTGGGTAGCTCTCTGAATATGAACATATTGGATTTGTCTGCCATGTAGCTAGCTCTTAGTATATTAACACGTTTGACACATCTGCCATGTAGCTAGATCTCTGTATATGGAAATTCTGCACTACTTTGCCACATAAATAGATCTCAGTATATGGACATGTTGGACACATTTGCCAGGTAGCTAGCTCTCTGTTTATAGACAAGTTGGAGTCATATGTCTTTAAGCTAGAACACTGTATTTGTAAATGTTGGACTACCCTGTCATGTAGCTAGTGCTCAGTATATGGACATTTTGGACTCGTCTGCAATGCAGCCATCTCTCTGTACATGGATATGTTGGACAGATCTACCAAGTATGTAGCTCTCTGTATATGAACACATATTGCACTTGTGTACCATGTAGATAATTCTATGTACATGAACACATCGGACACATCTACCATGTAGCTAGAACTCTGTAAATGGAAATGTTGCACTACTCTTAAATGTAGCTAGCTCTCTGTATATAGACAATTTGGACTCATCTGCCTTATAGCTAGAACACAGTATATGGAAATGTTGCACTACCCTGCATTATAGGAATCTCTCTGTATATGGCTATTTTGGACTGATATGCCATGTAGCTAGCTCTCAGGATATGGACATGTTGGACACATCTGCCTTGTAGCTAGAACTCTGTATATGGAAATGTTGCCGTATTCTGCCATGTAGCTACCTCTCTGTATATAGACAAGTTGGACTCATTTGTCTTGTAGCTAGTACTCTGTATATGGAAATGTTGGTCTATTCTTCCATGAAGCTAGCTCTCAGTATATGGACACGTTGGACTCATCTGCCATGTAGCTAGGACCCTGTATATGGATATGTTGGACTGCTCTGCCATGTAGGTAGCTCTCAGTATATGGACATGTTGGACACATCTGCCATGTATTTTGAACTCTGTATATTGAAATTTTGTACTAACCTGCCATATAGCTAGCTGGCTCTGGTAGCGTAGTGGTTACGAATCGGGCTGCGAACCTTAATGTCAGCGGTTCGAAACTACCAGCTGCTCCGTGGGAGAAAGATGAGGCT
>NW_006408670.1:7498777-7523700 GCF_000296735.1 Chrysochloris asiatica
ACTACCTTGTCATGTAACTTGCTCTCTGTATATGGACATTTTGGACTCGTCTGCCATGTAGCTAGCTCTCTATAAATGGATATGTTGGACTGATCTGAAGTAGGTACCTCTCTGTATATGAACATATTGGACTTGTGTGCCATGGAGCTAGCTCCCAGGATATGTGCATGTTGGACACATCTGACATTTGGCTAGAACTCTGTATATGGAAGTGTTGCACTTCTCTGCCATGTACATAGCTCTTTGTATACAGATAAATTGAACTCATGTGCATTGTAGCTAGAACTTTGTATATGGAAACGATGCACTAACTTGCCATGTAGCTAGCTTTCTGTATATGTACATTTTGGAATCATCTGCCATGTAGCTAGCTCTCTGTACATGGATATGTTGGACTGATCTGCCAAGCGGTAGCTCTCTGTATATTAACATATTGGAGTTGTCTGCCACGTAAGTAGTTCCCAGTATATGGACACTTTGGAATCATCTGCCATGTAGCTTGAACTCTGTATATGGAAATGATGCCATACTCTGCCATGTAGCTAGCTCTCTGTATTTACACATTTTGGACTCGTCTGCCATGTTGACTACTCTGCATGTAGCTAGCTTCAGTATATGGACACGTTGGACACATCTCTGGATGCAGACCAGTTGGACTCATCTGACTTTTAGGTAGAATTCTGTATATGGAAATGTTGCACTACCTTGCCATGTAGCTATCTTTCTGTACATGGACATTTTGGACACATGTATCATATAGCTAGCTCTGTGTACATGGATATGTTGGAGTGATCTGCAAAGTAGGTAGCTCTCTGTATATGAATATATTGAACTTGTCTGCCATGTAGGTGGCTCTAAGTATATGGACATGTTGTACACTTCTGCCATGTAGATAGTGCACTTAATATGGACTTGTTGGACTACTCGGTCTTGTAGATAGCTCTCAGTTAATGGACACTTTGGAAACATCTGCCATGTTTCTAGAACTCTGTATATGGAAATGTTGCACTTCTCTGCCCTGTAGATATCTCTGTGTATATGGACAATTTGGACTCGTTTGTCATATAACTAGCTCTCTGTACATGGATATGTTGGACTGATATGCAAGTAGTTTGCTCTCTGTATATAAACATATTGGACATGTCTACCATATAGCTAGCACTCAGTATATGGATACGTTGCACACAAGTATCATGGAGCTAGAACTATGTATATTGGAGTGTTGCATTACTCTGCTATGCGGGTAGCTCTCTGTGTATAGACAAGTTGGACTCATCTGAGTTGTAGCTAGAACTGTGTATATATAGAAATGTTGCACTAACCTGCTATGTAGCTAAGTGTCTGTATATGGACATTTTGGAGTCGTCTGCCATGTAGTTAGCTCTCTGTACATGGATATGTTGGACTTATCTGCAAATTAGGTAGCTCTCTGTATATGAACATGTTGGACATGTCTGCCATGTAGCTAGCTCTCTGTATATGGACATGTTGCACTACTTTGTCATGTAGTAAGTACCCTGTATATGGACATTTTGGACTACTCTGCCATGTAGCTAACTCTCAGTGTAAGAACACTTTGTACTCTTCTGCCATGTTACTTGATCTCTGTATATCTACAGTTTGGACTCGTCTGCCATGTTGCTAGCTCTCTGTACATGGATATGTAGGACTGATCTTCCAAGTAGGTAGCTGTCTGTATATGAACCTATTGGACTTGTCTGCCATATAGCCAGCTCTCAATATATGGACAAGTGCACACATCTGCCATGTAGCTAGAACTCAGTATATGGAAATGTTGCACTACTCTGCCATGTAGCTAGCTCTCTTTACAGACTAGTTGGACTCATCTGCCTTGTACCTAGAATTCTGTATATGGAAATGCTGCACTTACCTGCCATGTAGCTAGCTCTCTGTATATGAACATTTTGGAATCATCTGCCATGTAGCTAGCTCTCTGTACATGGATAGGTTGGACTGATGTGCCAAGAAGTTAGCTCTCTGTATATGAACATATTGGACTTGTCTGTCTTGTAGCTAGCTCTCAGTATATTAACATGTTTGACACATCTGCCATGTATCTAGATCTCTGTATATGGAAGTGTTGCACTACTCTGCCATGTAGCTAGCTCTCAGTATATGGACATGTTGGACATATCTGCCAGGTAGCTCGTACTCTGTATATGGAAAAGTGGCAATACCCTTGCCATATAGCTAGCTCTCTGTATATGGATATTTTGGACTGATCTGCTAAGTAGGTAGCTCTCTGTATATGAACATATTGGGCTTATCTGCCATGTAGCTAGCTCTCAATATATGGACATGTTGGAGTCATTAGCCAGGTCGCTAGTATTCTTTATATGAACATGTTGGACTACACTACCACGTAGTTAGCTCTCAGTATATGAACACTTTAGACTCATCTGACATGTAGCTTGAACTCTGTACATGGAAATGTTGCCTTACTCTGCCATGTAGCTAGCTCTCTGTATATGGATATTTTGGATTGATCTGCCATGTAGCTAGCTCTTAGGATATGGACATGTTGGACATATCTCCCATGTAGCTCGAACTCTGTATATGGAAATGTTGCCTTACTCTGCCCTGTAGCTTTCTGTGATTGCATATTTTGGACTGATCTGCCATGTAGCCAGTTCTCTGTATATGAATATAATGAACTCATCTGCCATGTAGCTAGTACCCAGTATATGGACATGTTGCACTACTCTGCCATGTAGTTAGTACCTGTATATGGACTACTATGCCATGCAGCTAGCTCTCAGTATATGAACACTTTGGACTCTTCGTCCATGTAGCTTGCACTCTGTATATCTACATTTTGGACTCGTCTGCCATGTAGCTAGCACTCTGTACATGGATATGTAGGACTGATCTGCCAAGTAGGTAGCTCTCTGTATATGAACATATTGGGCATGTCTGCCATGTAGCCAGCTCTCAATATATGGACAAGTTGGACACATGTGTCATGTTTCTAGAACTCTGTTTATTGAAATGTTGCATTACTCTACCATGTAGCTAGCTCTTTGTATATGAACAAGTTGGACTCTTCTGCCTTGTACCTAGAACTCTGTATATGGAAATGTTGCCCTTACCTGCCGTGTAGCTAGGTCTTTTGATATGGACATTTTGGACTCGTCTGCCATGTAGCTAGCTCTCTGTTCATGGATATGTTGGACTGATCTGCCAAGCGGTAGCTCTCTGTATATTAACATATTGGACTTGTCTGACATGTAGCTAACTCTCAGTATATTAACATGTTTGACACATCTGTCATGTAGCTAGATCTCTGTATATGGAAATGTTGCACTACTCTGCCACGTAACTAGCTCTTAGTATATGGACATGTTGGACACATCTGCCAGGTAGCTCGTACTCTGTATATGGAAAAGTGGCAATACCCTGCCATGTAGCTAGCTATCTCTATATGGATATTTTGGATCCGTCTGCCTTGTAGCTAGCTCTCTGTACATGGATATGTTGGACTGATCTGCTAAGGAGGTAACTTTCTGTATATGAGCACTTTGGACTCATCTGACTGTACCTTGAACTCTGTATATGTAAATGATGCACTACTCTGCCACGTAGCTAACTCTCTGTATATGAATATTTTTGACTGATCTGTCATGTAGCTAGCTCTCAGGATATGGACACAGTGGACACATGTGCCATGTAGCTAGAACTCTGTATATGGAAATGTTGCCTTACTCTGCCATGTAGCTAGTTCTCTGTATATAGACAAGTTGGATTCATCTGCCTTGTAGCTAGAACTCTGTATATGGAAATGTTGCACTACCCTGCATATAGCTAGCTCTCTGTATCTGGACATTTTGGACACATCTGCCATGTAGGTAGCTCTGTGTGCATGGATATTTTGGACAGATGTGCTATGTAGGTAGATCTCAGTATATGGACACGTTGCATACATCTGCAATATAGTTAGTACTGTTTCTATGGACATGATGGACTACTCAGCCATGTAGCTAGTTCTCAGTATATGAACACTTTGGACTCATCTGCCATATAGATTTAACTCTGTATATGGAAATGATGCACTACTCTGCCATGTAGCTAGCTCTCTGTATATGGACATTTTGCACTTGTTGGACTCATCTGCCAAGTAGGTTGCTCTCTGTATATGAACATATTGGACTTGTCTGCCATGTAACTAACTCTCAGTATATTAACATGTTTGGCATATCTGTCATATTGCTAGATCTCTGTATATGGAAATGTTGCACTACTCTGCCACGTAAGTAGCTCTCAGTATATGGACATGTTGGACACATCTACCAGGTAGCTAATACTCTGTATATAGAAAAGTGCCAATACCCTGTCATGTAGCTAGCTCTCAGTATATGGACATGTTGGATTCATCTGCCATGTAGCTAGTACCACGTATATGGACATGCTGGACTGCTCTGCCATGTAGCTAGCTCTCAGTGTATTTAAAGGTTGGGCAAATCTGCAATGTACCTAGAATTCTGTATATGGAAATGTGGCACTACTCTACCATGTAACTAAGTCTGTGTATATGGATATTTTGGACTCGTCTGCCATTTATCTAGCTCTCTGTGCATGGATATGTAGGACTGATCTGCCAAGTAGGTAACTCTCTGTATTTGAACATATTGGACTTGTCTGCCATGTAGGTGGCTCTCAGTATATGGACACGTTGGACACATCTGCCATGTAGCTAGCTCTCAGTGTATGGACATGTTGGACACATCTGCAATGTACCTAGATCTCTATTTATGCAAATGTTGCTCTACCCTGCCATCTAGTTAGATCACTGTATATAGACAAGATAGATTCATCTGCCTTGTAGCTAGAACTCTGTATATGTAAATGTTGCATTACCCTGCCATGTAGCTAGCTCTCTGTATATGGACATTTTTGAATCATCTGCCATGAAGCTAGCTCTCAGTATATAGACATGTTGGACTAATCTGCCATGTAGCTAGTACCCTGTCTATGGACATGTTGAACTACTCTTCCATATATCTCACTCTCAGTATAAGGACATGTTGGAGACATCTGCCATGTAGCTAGAACTCTGCATATGGAAATTTTGCACTACCCTGCCACGTACTGAGCTCTCTGTGTATAGACATGTTGGAGTCATCTGTTTTGTAGCTAGCCCTTGAAATATACACATGCTGGACTCATGTGCCATGTAGCTAACTCTCAGTATATGGACATGTAGGACTCATCTGCCATGTTGCTAGTACTCTGTATATGGAAATGTTACACTACCCTGCCATGTAGCTAGTTCTCTTTAGGTGGAGATTTTTGATTCGTCTGACATGTACCTAGCTCTCTGTAGATGGATATGTTGAACTGATCTGCCAAGTAGGTAACTATCTGTTTATGAACATACTGGACTTTTCTGCCTTGTAGCTACCTCTCTGTATTTGGATATGTTGGACTCATCTTCCATGTAGATAGTTCCCTGTATATGGACATCTTGAACTACTCTGCCATAAAGGTGGCTCTCAGTATATGGACACATTGAACACATCTGCCATGTTACTAGAACTCTGTATATGGAAATGTTGCACTACTATGCCATGCACCTAGTTCTCTGTATATCGACAAGTTGGACTTATCTGCCCTGTTGCTAGAACTCTTTATATGTAAATTTTGCACTACCCTGCCATGAAGTTAGATTTCTATATATATTGACAAGTTGGACTCATCTGACTTGTAGCTAGAACTCTATATGGAAATGTTTCACTACCCTGTCATGTAGCTATCTCTCTGTTTATGCACATTTTGCACTAGCTCTCTGTACATGGATATGTTGAACTGATCTGCCAAGTAAATAGCTCTCTGCATATGAACATATAGGGTTTGTCTGACATGTAGGTAGCTCTCTGTATATGAACACCTTTGACACATCTGCCATGTAACTAGAAATCAGTAAATGGAAATGTTGCACTACCCTGCCATGTACCTAGCTCTCTGTATATGGACATTTAGGAATCGCTTGCCATGTAGCTAGGTTTCTGTACATGAATATGCTGGACTGATCTTTCAAGTAGGTAGCTCTCAGTATATGAACATATTGAATTTGTCTGCCATGTAGGTGGCTCTCAGTATATGGACAAGTTGGACATATCTGCCATGTAGCTGTTGTTGTTGTTGTTAAGTGCCATCCAGTCTGTTCCAACCCATAACAACCATGTACAGGATTTCTGAGGCTATAAACCTTTATGGGAGCAGAATGCCTCATCTTTCTCCTGCGGTACCGCAGGTAGTTTCAAACTGTTGGCCTTAAAGTAAGCAGCCTGATTCGTAACCACTACGCTACCAGAGCCATGTAACTAGTAACCTGAATGTTGAACTACTCTGCCATTTTGCTAACTCTCAGTATATGGACATGTTGGATTCATCTGCAATGTAGCTAGTACTCTGTATGTGGACATGTTGAACTACTCTGCCATTTTGCTAGCTTTCTGGATGTGTTGGACTGATCTGTCAAGTAGGTAGCTCTCTGTATATGAACATATTGGAGTTGTCTGACATGTAGATGGCTCTCATTATATGGACAAGTTGGACATATCTGCCATGTAGCTAGTACCCTGAATATGGACACGTTGAACTACTCTGCCATGTAGCTAGCTCTCAGTATATGGATACGTTGGACACATCTGCCATGTAGCAGGAACTATGTATATGGAAATGTTGCACTACCCTGCCATGAAGTTAGATCTCTATATATATTGACAAGTTGGACTCATCTGCCTTGTAGCTAGAACTCTGTATATGGAAATGTTACAATACTCTGTCATGTAGCTAGGTCTCTGTATATGTACATTTTGGAATCACCTGCCATGTAGCTAGCTCTCTGTACACGGACATGTTGAACTGATCGGACAAGTAGGTAGCTCTGTGTATATTAACATATAGGATATATCTGCCATTTAGCTAGTTCTCAAAATATGGACATGTTGGACTCATCAGACATGTAGTTAGTACCCTGTATATGGACATGTTGGTCTGCGCAGCCATGTAGCTAGCTCTCAGTATATGGACACATTTGACACATCTGCCTTGTACGTAGATCTCTGTATATGGAAATGTAGCACTACTCTGCCATGTAGCTAGCTCTCTTTACAGACTAGTTGGACTCATCTGCCTTGTACCTAGAACTCTGTATATGGAGATGTTGCACTACCCTGCCATGTAGCTAGCTCTCTGTATATGGACATTTTCTACTCGTCTGCCATGTAGCTAGCTCTCTGTACATGGATATGATGGACTGATCTGTCAAGACGGTAGTTCTCTGTATATGAACATATTGGACTAGTCTGCCATGTAGGTGGCTCTCATTATATGGACACGTTGGACACATCTGCCATGTAGCTACTGCCCTGAATATGGACATGTTGGACTACTCTGACATGTAACTCACTGTCATTATATGGACACGTTGGACACATCTGCCATGTAGATAGAACTCTGCATATGGAAATTTTGCACTACCCTGCCATGTACCTAGTTCTCTGTATATAGACTTGTTGGACTTATATGCCTTGTAGCTAGCCCTCTAAATATACACTTGCTGGACTCATCTGCCATGTAGCTAACTCTCAGTATATGGACATGTAGGACTAATGTGCCATGTTGCTAGTACTCTGTATACGTAAATGTTGCACTACCCTGCCATGTAGATGGCTCTCTGTATATGGATATTTTTGTCTATACTGCCATGTAGCTAGCTCTCAGTATATGGACACATTGGACTCATCTGCCATGTAGCTTGAACTCGGTATATGGAAATGTTGCACTACACTGCCATGTAGCTAACTCTCTTTAGATGCAGATTTTTGACTCGTCTGACATGTAGGTAGCTCTCTGTACATGGATATATTGGACTGATCTGCCAAGTAGGTAGCTATCTGTTTATGAACATACTGGAATTCTCTGCCTTGTAGCTACCTCTCTGTATTTGGATATGTTGGACTCATCTTCGATGTAGCTAGTTCCTTGTATATGGACATGTTGGATTACTCTGTCATGCAGGTAGTTCTCAGTATACGGACACTTTGGACACATCTGCCATGTTACTAGAACTCTGTTTATTGAAATGTTGCACTACTATGCCATGTAGCTAGTTATCTGTATAAAGACAAGTTGGACTCATCTGCTTTGTGGTTAGAACTCTGTATATGTAAATATTGCACTACACTGCCATGTAGCTAGCTCTCTGTATATAGACATTTTGGACTTGTCTGCCTTGTTGCTAGCTCTCTGTACATGTATATGTTGGACTGATCTTCCAAGTAGTTAGCTCTCTGTATATGAACATATAGGATTTGTCTGACATATAGGTAGCTCTCTGTATATGAACACCTTTGACACATCTGCCATGTAGCTAGAAATCAGTAAATGGAAATGTTGCACTACCCTGCCATGTACCTAGCTCTCTGTATATGGATATGTTGGACTGATCTGTCAAGTAGGTAGCTCTCTGTATATGAACATATTGCACTTGTCTGCCATGTAGATCACTCTCAGTATATGGACAAGTTGGACACATCTGCCATGTAGCCAGTAACCTGAATATGGACATGTTGAACTACTCTGCCATGTAGCTAGCTTTCTGTACATGGACATGTTGGACTGATCTGTCAAGTAGGTAGCTCTCTGTGTATGAACATATTGGAGTTGTCCGCCATGTAGGTGGCTCTCAGTATATGGACAAGTTGGATATATCTGCGATGTAGCTAGTACCCTGAATATGGACATATTGTACTACTCTGCCATGTAGCTAGCTCTCTGTACATGGATATGTTGGACTGATTTGCCAAGTAGGTAGCCCTCTGTATATGGACATATGGTCTTGTCTGCCATGTAACTAGCTCTCAGTATATGGACTATAAGAACATGTTGGGCACATCGTCCATGTAGCTAGAACTATGTATATGGAAATGTGGCACTACCCTGCCATGTAGCTAGCTCTCTGTATATTGACATTTTGGTCTCGTCTGGCATGTAGCTAATGCTCTGTACATGGATATGATGGAATGATCTTCCAAGTAGGTAGGTCTCTGTATATGAACGTATTGGAGTTGTCTGACATGAAGTTAGCTCTGAATATACGGACACCTTGTAAACATCTGCCATGTCGCTAGAACTCTGTATATGGAAATGTTGCACTACTCTGTCATGTAGCTTGCTCTCTGCAATTGATCATTTTGAACTCGTCTGTCATGTAGCTAGCTCTGTGTATATGGATATGTTACACTGATCTGTGAAGTAGGTAGCTCTCTGTATATTAACATAATTGACGTGTCTGCCATGTAGCTAGCTCCCAGTCTATGGACATGTAGGACTCATCTAACAAGTAGCTAGTACCCTGTTTATGGACATGTAGGACTCCTCTGCCATGTAGCTAACTGTCAGTTTATGGACAGGTTGGACACATCTGCCATGTACCTAGAACTCTGTATATGGAAATGTTGCACTACTCTGTCATGTAGGTAGCTCTCTGTATATAAACAAGTTGGATTCATCTGCCTTGTACCTAGAACTCTGCATATGGAAATGTTTC
The DNA here is from genome assembly GCF_000296735.1 of Chrysochloris asiatica. Taxonomy (NCBI): domain Eukaryota; kingdom Metazoa; phylum Chordata; class Mammalia; order Afrosoricida; family Chrysochloridae; genus Chrysochloris; species Chrysochloris asiatica. Next base: position 7,508,352 of record NW_006408670.1, read on the forward strand.
ACTACCCTGCCATGTAGCTGGCTCTCTGTATATGGACACTGTGGACTCTTCTGCAATAGAGCTATCTCTCTGTGCATGGATATGTTGGACTGATCTGCCAAATAGTTAGCTCTCTGTATATGAACATACTGGACTTGTCTGCCATGTAGTTAGCTCTCAATACATGAACACATTGGAAACATCTGCCATATAGCTATAATGCTGAATATGAACATGTTGCACTACTCTGCCATGTAGTTAGCTCTCTGTATGTAGACAATTTGTACTCATCTCCTTTGTTGCTAGAACTCTGTATAAGGAAATGTTGCATTACACTGCCATGTAGCTAATTCTCTTTATATGGACATATTGGACTCGTCTGCCATGTAGCTAGCTCTCTGTACATGGTTATGTTGGACTGATCTGCCAAGTAGTTAGCTCTTTGTCTTTGCACATATAGGACTTGTGTGCCCCGTAGGTGGCTCTCAGTATATAGACACGTTGAACACATCAGCCATGTAACTACTATGCTGAATATGGACAAGTTTGACTACTCTAACATGTAGCTAGCTCTCAGTATATGGACACGTTGTACACATCTGCCATGTAGCTCTATCTCTGTATATGGAAATGTTGCACTATTCTGCCATGTGGCTAGCGCTCTGTATATGGACATTTTGGACTCATCTGCCATGTAGCTAGCTCTCTGTACATGGATATGTGGAACTGAACTGCCAAGTAGGTAGATCTCTTTATATGAACATATTGGACTTATCTGCCATATAGGTAGCTCTCAGTATATGAACAACTTTGACACATCTGCCAAGTAGCTAGAACTCAGTATATGGAAATGTTGCACTACCCACCCATGTAGCTAGCTCTCTGTATATGGGCATTTTGGAATTGTCTGCCATGTAGCTCGCTTTCTGCACATGGATATGTTGGATTGATCTGCCAAGTAGGTAGCTCCCTGTACATGAACATATTGGATTTATCTTCCATGTAGGTGGCTCTTAGTATATGGACACGTTGGACACATCTGCCATGTAGCTAGTACCCTGAATATGGACATGTTGGACTACTCTGCCATATAGGTGGCTCTCAGTATGTGGACACACTGGACACATCTGCAATGTAGCTAGAACTCTGTACATGGAAATGCTGCACTACTCTGCCATGGAACTAGCTCTCTGTATATAGACAAGTTGTACTAATCTGCCTTGAAGATACAACTCTGTATATAGAAATGATGCACTACCCTGCCATGTAGGTAGGTCTCTGTATATGGACATTTTGGACTCGTATACCATGTAGCTAGCTCTCTGTACATGGATATTTTGGACTGATCTGACATGTAGGTAGTTCTCATTATATGGACACGTTGGACATATCTACCATGTAGGTTGAACTCTGTATATGGAAATGTTGTACTTCCCTGCCATGTAGCTAGCTCTCTGTACATAGACAAATTGGTCTCATCTGCCTTGTAGCTAGAACTCTGTATATGGAAATGATGCACTACCCTGCCATGAAGCTAGCTCTCTCTATATGGACATTTTCGACTTGTCTTCCATGTAGCTAGCTCTCTGTACATGCATATGTTGGACTGATCGGCCATGTAAGTAGCTCTCGATATATGGACATATTTGAATTGTCTGCCATGTCGCTAGCTCACTGTATATGTACATATTTAAGTTATCAGCCATGTAGCCAAAACTATCTTATGAACATGTTGGACTCATCTGCCTTGTAGCTAGTCCTCTATATATACACTTGTTGGACTCTTCTGCCATGTAGTTAACTCTCAGTATATGGATATGTTGGACTACTCTGCCATGTCACTAGCTCTCAGTATATGTACATTTTGGACTCATCCGCCATGTAGCCAGCTCTCTCTCTATGAACATGTAGGACTCATCTGCCTTGTATCTTTCCCTATAAATATATATATATGTTGGACTCGTATGCCATATAGCTAACTCACAGTATATGGACATGTTAGACTCATCTACCATGTACCTCGATAAGTCCAACATGTTCATACAAAGAGAGCTGGCTACATGGCTGGTGAGGCCCACATGTCCATATACAGAGAGCTAGCTACATAGCAGATGAGTCCAAAATGTCCATATACAGAGTGATAGCTACATGGCAGAGTAGTGCAAATTTCCATATACAGAGTTCTAGCTGCATGGCAGATTAGTCCAACGTGTCCCTATACTGAGAATTAGCTACATGCCAGAGTAGTTCAAGATTTCCTTATACAGAGATCTATCTCCTTGGAAGATGATTCCAACGTGTCCATATACTAAGAGCTAGCTACATGGCAGATAAGTCGAACATGTCCATAGATTTAGAGCTGTCTACAAAGCAAATGAGTCCAACATGTTCATACACAGAGAGCTGGCTATATGGCTGATGACTCCAACATGTCCATATAGAGAGAGCTTGCTACATTGGAGAAAATTCCAAAATCTTTATAAACAAAAAGCTACCTACATGCCAGATCAGTCCAATATATCCGTGCACAGAGAGTTAGCTGCATATCAACTGAGTCAAAAATGTCTGTATGCAAAGATAGCTACATGTCAGAGTAGTGCAACATGTCCATATACAGAGTTCTAGCTACGTGTCAGATGAGTAAAACATGTCCATATACTGAGAGCTAGCTAAAAGACAGATGAGTCCAACATGTTCATTAATAGACAGTTGGCTATATGGCTGAAGAGTCCAACATGTCCATAAACAGAGAGTTGGCTACATGGCAGAAAATTCCAATATCATTATAAACAGAGAGCTACCTACATGGCAGATCAGTCTAACATATCTATACACGGAGAGCTAGCTATATGTCAGATGAATCCAAAATGCCCATATACAGAGATAGCTACACTGCAGAGTAGTGCAACATGTCCATATACAGAGTTCTAGCTACATGGCAGATGAGAACAACATGTCCATATACTTAGAACTAGCTACATGGCACAGTAGTCCAAGATGTCCATGTACAGAGCACTACCTACTTGTCAGATGACTCCCACATGTCCATATATTGAGAACTAGCTACATGGCAGATGAGTTCAACATGTGTGTATATAGAGGACTAGTAACAAGGCACATGAGTCCAATATGTTCATACAGAGAGAGCTGGCTACATGGCTGATGAGTCCCACATGTCCATATTCAGAGAGTTAGCTACATGGCAGATGAGTCTAAAATGTGCATATACAGAGTGATAGCTACATGGCAGAGTAGTGTAACATTTCCATATACAGACTTATAGCTGCATGGCAGATGAGTCCAACGTGTCCCTATACAGGGAGCTAGCTACATGGCAGAGTAGTGCAAGATTTCTATATACAGAGGTCTAGCTCCTTGGCAGATGAGTCCAACGTATCCAAATACTAAGAGCTAGCTACATGGCATATGAGTCCAACATGTCCATAGATTGAGAGCTATCTACAAAGCAGATGAGTGTAACATGTTCATACACAGAGAGCTGGCTATATGGCTGATGACTTCAACATGTCCATATACAGAGAGCTTGCTACATGGCATACAATTCCAATATCTTTATAAAGAGAGATACCTCCATGGCAAATCAGTCCAATATACCCATGCACAGAGAGCTAGCTACATGTCAATTGAGTCCAAAATGTCCATATACCGAGATAGCTACATGTCAGAGTAGTGCAACATGTCCATATGCAGAGTTCTAGCTATATGGCAGATGAGTCCAACGTGTCCACATACTCAGAGATAGATATATAGTAGAATAGTCCAAGATGTCCATTTACAGATTAATAGCCACATGGAAGATGACTCCCACATGTCCATATACAGAGACCTAGCTACATGGCAGATAAGTCCAATATGTTCATATTCAGAGAACTACCTACATGGTAGATCAGTCCAACATTTCCAAGCACAGAGTTATAGCTACATGGCAGAAGAGTCCTAAATGTCCATATACAGAGAGCCAGATACTTGTCAGAGTAGTGCAAGATTTCCATATACAGATGTCTAGCTACATGGCAGATGAGACCAACGTGTCTATATACTGAGAGCTAGGTACATGGGCGAGTAGTCCAACACGTCCATATCCAGAGTACTAGTTACAATGTAGATGAGTCCAACGTTTCCATATTCTGAGAGCTAGCTATATGGCAGAGTAGTTCAACAAGTCCATATACAAAGTACTATCTACATGGCAGATGAGTCAAACATGTGTATATATAGAGGACATGCTACAAGGCAGTTGAGTCCAACATGTTCATACAGAAAAAGCTGGCTAAATGGCTGATGAGTCCAACATGTCCATATACTGAGAGTAAACTACATGGCAGGTGAGTCCAACATGTGTATATTTAGAGGGCTCATTACAAGGCAGATGAGTCCAACATGTTCATACACAGAGAGCTGGCTACATGGCTGATAAGTCCAACATGTTCATATACTGAGAGTTATCTACATGGCAGACAAGTACAATATGTTCACATACAGGGAGCTACATACAAGGCAGTTCAGTCCAACATATCCATGTAGAGAGTGCTAGCTGCATGGCAAATGAGTCCAAAATGTCCGTATACAGAGATCTAGCTACATAGCAGATGAGTCCAACGTGTCCATATACTGAGAGCTAGGTACATGGGCGAGTAGTCCAATACGTCCATATCCAGAGTACTAGCTACATTGTAGATGAGGCCAAAGTGTCCATATACTGATATCTAGCTATATAGCAGAGTAGTTCAACATGTCCATATACAAAGTACTAGCTACATAGCAGATGAGTCCAACATGTGTATATATAGAGGGCTATCAACAAGGCAGATGAGTCCAACATATTCATACAGAGAAAGCTGGCTACAAGGTTGATGAGTCCAACATGTCCATATACTGAGAACTAGCTAGCTACGTGGCAAACAAACCCAACATGTTCATATATAGAGAGCTACCCACATGGCAGATCAGTCCAACATATTCATGTACAGAGAGTTAGCTACATGGAAGGGTAGTGCAACATTTACATATACAGTGTTCTAGCTATATGTCCGATCAGTCCAACGTGTCCATATACTGAGAGCCAACTAAATGTCAGAGTAGTCTAACATGTCCATATACAGAGTTCTAGCTATATGGCAGATGAGTCCAGAATGTCCATATATTAAGTGCTAGCTACATGGCAGAATAGTGCAACATTTCCATATACAGGGAACTAGCTACAAGGCAGATGAGTCTAACATGTTCATATATTTAGAGTAAGCTACTTGGCAGATGAGTCCAACATATGTATATTTAAAGGGCTCACTACAAGACAGATGAGTCCAACATGTTCATATACAGATAGCTGACTCAATGGCTGATGAGTCCAACAAGTCCATATACAGAGAGCTAGCTACATGGCAGAGTAGTGCAACATTTCCGTATACAGAGTTAGAGCTACATCTCAGATGAGTCCGACATGTCCGTAAACTGAGAGCTAGCTACAGGTCAGAGTAGTGCAACATGTCCATATACAGATTTTAGCTACATGGCACATGAGTCCAACGTATTCATATACTGAGAGCTACCTACATGGCAGAGTAGTGCAACATTTCCATGTACAATGTTCTAGCTACATGGCAGATGAGTCCAACATGTCCATATACTGAGAGGTAGCTAGGTACATGGCAGACAAGTCCAATATGTTCATATATAGAGAGCTACCTACATGGAAATTCAGTCCAACATACTCATGTACCGAGAGCTAGCTACATGGCAAACGAATCCAAAATGTCCATATATAGACAGCTATCTAAATTGCAGAGTAGTGCAACATTTCCATATACAGGTTTCTAGCTATATGGCCGATCAGTCCAACATGTCCATATACTGAGAGCCAACTACATGGAAGAGTAGTCCAACATGTCCACGTACAGAGTATTAGCTACATGGCAGAAGAGTCCAATGTGTCCATATATTTAGACCTAGCTACATGGCAGAGTAGTGCAACATTTCCATGTACAGAGTACTACATGGCAGTAGTATTTCCATATACAGGGTTATATCTACATTTCAATGAGTCATACATGTCCATAAACGGAGAGCTAGGTATATGGCAGATGAGTACAACGTGTCCATATACAGAGAACTAGCTACGTGGCAGAGTATTGCAACATTTCCATATACAGTGTTTTACCTACATGACAGATGAGTCTTATGTGTCCATATACTGAAAGCTAGCTACATGGCAAAGTAGTCCAACATGTCAATGTACATAGTACTAGCTACAAGGCAGATGAGTGCAACATGTCAATATACTGAGAGTTGGCTACATTGCAGATGGATCCGACATGTGTATATTTAGAGGTTTAGCTACAGGCAGATGAGTCCAACATGTTCATACAGAGAGAACTGGCTCCATGGCTGATGAGTCCAACAGGTCCATATACAGAGAGCTAGCTACATGGCAGAGTACTGTAACATTTCTATATACAGAGTACTAGTACATGACAGATGAGTCCATCGTGTCCATATACTGAGAGCTACCTACATGGCAGAGTAATACAACATGTCCATATACAGAGTTCTAGCTACATTTCAGATGAGTCCAACGTGTCCATATAGTGAGAGCTATCTACATGCAGAGTAGTCCAACATGTCCTTATAGAGAGTACTAGCTACATGGCAGATGAGTCCAACATGACCATATCCTGAGAGTTAGCTACATGGCAGTTGGGTCCAACATGTGTATATTTAGAGGGCTAGCTACAAGGCAGAGGAGTCCAACTTGTTCATACACAGAGAGCTGGCTACATGGTAGAGTAGTCCAACATATCCATATACTGAGAGCTAGCTACATGACATATAAGTCCAATAATTTTATATAAAGACAGCTACCTACATGGCAGATCAGTCCAACATACCCATTCACAAACAGCTAGCTACAGGGCAGACTAGTCCAGAATGGCCATAAACAGAGGTAGCTACATGGCAGAGTAATGTAACATGTCCATATACATAGCTGCATCTATATGGCAGATGAGTCTATCGTGTCCATATACTGAGCGCTAGCTACATGGTGGAATAGTGAAACATTTCCATATAAAGAGTTTTAGCTGCATGGCAGATGAGTCCATCTTGTCCATATACTGAGAGAGCTACATGACAGAGTAGTCCAACATGTCCATATATATAGAGTACTAGCTACATGGCAGATGAGTCCAACATGACCATATACTGAGAGTTAGCTACATGGCAGATGATTCCAACATGTGTATATTTAGAGGGCTTGCTATAAGGCAGATGAGTTCAACTTGTTAATACACAGAGAGCTGGCTACCAGGCTCATGAGTCCAACATGTCCCCAAACTGAGACTTAGCTATATGGCAAACAAGTCCAATATGTTCATATACAGAGAGCTACCTATGTGGCAGATCAGTCCAACATATCCAAGTACAGAAAGATAGCTACATGGAAGAGAAGTGCTACATTTCCATATATGGAGTTTTAGCTACATGGCAGGTTAGACGAATGTGTCCATATACTGAGAGCTAGGTACATGGCAGAGTAGCCCAACATGTCCATATACAGAGTATTAGCTACATTACAGATGAGTCCAACATTTCCATATACTGTGTGTTAGGTACATAGCAAATGAATCAAACATGTGTGTATGTATGGGGCAGATTAATCCAAAATGACCATATACAGCGAGGTAGCTACATGGCAGAGTAGTACAACCTGTCCATATACAGAGTACTAGCTACATGTCAGATGAGTCCAACATGCCCATATACTGAGAGTTAGCTACATGCCAGATGAGACCAACATATGAATATTTACAAGACCCGCTACAAGGCAGATGAATCCAACATATTCATACACAGAGAACTGGCTACATGGCTGATGAGTCCAACATGTCCATATACTGAGAGCTTGCTACAAGGCTGGCTAGTCCAATATGTCCATATACAGAGTTCAAGCTACATGGCAGATGAGTCCAATGTGTCAATATACTGAGAGCTAGCTACATGGTAGAGTAGTCCAACATGTCCATATACAGAGCACTAGCTACATGGAAGATGATTTCAACATGTCCATATGCAGAGAGTTAGCTACATGGCTGATGAGTCCAACATATGTATATATAGAGGCCCAGCTACAAGGCAGATGAGTCCAACATGTTTATACAAAGAGTCCTGGCTACATGGCTGATGATTCCAACATGTCCATATACTGAAAGCTATCTACATGGCAGACAACTCCAAAATGTCCATATACAGAGAGCTAGCTAAATGGCAGAGTAGTACAACATGTCCATATACAGCATACTAGCTACATGACAGATAAGTCCAACAGATCCATGTACAGAGAGCTAGCTACATGGCAGACGAGTCGAAAATGTCCATATACAGAGAGCTTGCTACATGGCGGAGTACTGCAACATTTCCATATACAGGGTACTAGCTACATGGCAGATGAATCCAACGTGTCCATATACAGAGAGGTAACAAAATGGCAGAGTAGTACAGCATTTCCATACACAGAGTCCTAGCTACATGGCAGATGAGTCCAAGGTGTCTATTACTGAGATCTAGCTACATGGCAGAGTAGTCCAACATGTCCATATACACAGTACTAGCTACATGGCAGATGAGTCCAACATGTTCATATACTGAGAGTTAGCTACATGGCAGATGAGTCCCACATATTCCTACTCAGAAGCTGGCTACATGGTTGATGAGTCCAACATGTCCGTAAACTGAGAGCAAGTTACATGACAGACAAGTCCAATGCGTTCATATACAGAGAGCTACCCTCATGGAAGATCTGTCCAACATATCCAAGTACAGAGAGCTAGCTATATGGCAGAGTAGTGCAACTTTTCCATATACAGAGTGCACGATACCTGGCAGATGAGTCCAATATGTTCATATACAGAGAGCTACCAACATGACAGATCAGTACAACATATCCATGTATGGAGAGCTAGCTACATGACAGATGAGTCAAAATGTCCATATAAAGAGTGGTAGCTGCATGGCACAGTAGTACAACATGTCCATGTACAGAGTTCTAGCTCCATGGCAGATGAGTCCAACATGTCCATATAAGGACAGCTAGCTACAAGGCATATGAGTCCAACATGTTCATACACAGACAGCTGGCTCTATGGCTGATGAGATCATCATGTCCATATTCAGGGTTCTAGCTACATGGCAGAGTTGTCCTACGTGTCCATATACTGAGAGCTAGCTGCATGGCAGAGTAGTCGAACATGTCCATATTCATAGTAGTAGCTACATGGCAGATGTGTCCAACATGTCCAAATACTGATAGTTATCTACATGACAGAGTAGTCAAACATGTGTATATTTAGAGGGCTAAGCACAAGGCAGATGAGTGCATCATGTTCATATACAGATAGCTGGCTACATGTCTGATGACTCCAACATGTCTATATACTGAGGGCTAGCTACATGGCAGACATGTCCAATATGTTGATATACCGAGAACTACCAACATGTCAGATCCATCCAAAATATCCAAGTATAGAGAGCTGGCTACATCGTAGACGAGTCCAAAATGTCCATATAAAGAGAGCTAGCTACATGGCAGAGTAGTCCATCATGTCCATATACAGGGTTCTAGCTACATGGCAGAGGATTCCAACGTGTACATATACTGAGAGCTAGCTACGTGGCAGAGTAGTGCAACATTTCCATATACAGAGTTCTAGCTACATGGCAGAGTTGTCCTACGTGTCCTTATACTGAGAGCTAGCTACATGGCAGAGTAGTCGAACATGTCCATATACATAGTAGTAGCTACACGACAGATGTGTCCAACATGTAGGTATACTGAGAGTTATCTACATGGCAGAGTAGTCGAACATGTGTATATTTAGAGGGCTAGGCACAAGGCAGATGAGTGCATCATGTTCATATATAAATAGCTGGCTACATGTCTGATGACTCCAACATGTCCATATACTGAGGTCTAGCTACATGGCAGACATGTCCAATATGTCTACATGGCAGACATGTCCAATTTGTTGATATACCAAGGACTACCAACATGTCAGATCAAACCAAAATATCCAAGTATAGAGAGCTGGCTACATGACAGACTAGTCCAAAATGTCCATATACAGAGAGCTTGCTATATGGCAGAGTAGTGCAACATGTCCATATACTGATAGCTAGCTACATGGCAGATGAATCCAACATGTATATATTTCGAGGGCTAGCTACAAGGCAGATGAGTCCAACATGTTCGTACAGAGAGAGCTGGCTACAAGGCAGAGTAGAGCAACATTTCCATATACAAATTTCTAGATACATGGCAGAGGAGTCCAAAATGTCCATATACTGACAGCTAGCTACATAGCAGAGTAGTCCAACATGTCCATATACAGAGTATTAGGTACACGCAGATGAGTCCAACATGTCCATATACTGAGAGCTAGCTACATGTAGCTAGCTACATGACAGATGAGTCCAACAAGTGTATATTTATAGGGCTAGGCACAAGGCAGATGAGTCCAACATGTTGATACACAGATAGCTGGCTACATGGCTGATGAACACAACATGTCCATATACTGAGAGCTAGCTACATGGCAGACAAGTACAATATGTTCATATAATGAGAGCTACCTACATGTCAGATCAGTCCAATATATCCATATACAGAGAACAAGCTTCATGACAGACAAGATCAATATTTCCATATACAGAGAGCTGAATACATGACAGAGTAGTGCAACATTTCCATATACAGAGTTGTATCTACAGGGCAGATGAGTCCAACATATCCATATACTGAGTGATATACATGGCAGATGAGTACAATATGTGTATATTTAGAGGGCTCGGTGAAAGGCAGATGAGTCCCACAGGTTCATATACAGATAGCTGGCTACATGGCTGATGAGTCCAACATATCCATACACTGAGAGCTAGGTATATGGCAGACAAGTCCAATATGTTTATATACAGAGAGCTACCTACATATCAGATCAGTCCAAAATATCCATGTCCAGAGAGCTAGCTACATGATAGACGAGTACATATTGGACTTGTCTGCCATGTAGGTGGCTGTCAGTATATGGGCACATTGGAAACATCTGCCTTGTAGCTAGTACCCTGAATATAGACATGTTGGACTACTCTGCCATGTAGCTAGCTCTCAGTATATGAATACGTTGGACACATCTACCATGTAGCTAGTACCCTGAATATGGCATGTTGGACTACTCTGCCATGTAGCTAGCTCTCTGTATCTGGATATTTTGGACTCGTCTGCCATGTAGCTAGCACTCTGTGCATGGATATGTTGGACTGATGTGCCAATTAGGTAGCTCTCTATATATGAACATATTGGACTACTCTGCCATGTAATTAGCTGTCAGTATATGGACACGTTGGAAACATCTGCCATGAAGATAGAACTCTGTATATGGAAGTGTTGCACTACTCTGACATGTAGCTAGCTCTCTGTATATAGACAAGTTGGACTCATCTGCCTTGTAGCTAGAACTCTGCATATAGAAATGTTGCACTACACTGCCATGTGGCTAGCTCTCTGTATAGGGAAATTTTGGACTCATCTGTCATGAAGCTAGCTCTTTCTACATGAATATGTTGGACTGATCTGCCAAGTAGGTAGCACTCTGTATATGAACATATTGGACTTGTCTGCCATGTAGCTAGCTCTCAGTATATGGACACGGTGGACTCATCCGCCATGTAGCTTGTATCCTGTATATGGGCATGTTGGACTACTCTGCCTTGTAACTAGCTCTCATTACATGGACATGTTGGACACATCTGCCATGTAGCTAGAACTCTGTATATGGAAATGTTGCACTACCATGCCATATAGCTAGCTCTCTGTATATGTAACTTTTGGACTCGTCTGCCATGTAGCTAGCTCTCTGTGCATGGTTATGTTGGACTGATCTGACAAGTTGGTAGCCCTCTGTATATGAACATAGTGAACTTGTTTGCCATGTAGCTAGCTCTCAGTATATGGACACGTTGGACAAATCTGCCATGTAGCTAGAACTCTGTATAGAGAAATGTTGCACTGCACTGCCATGTAGCTTTATCTCTGTGTATAGATAAGTTGGAGTCCTCTACCTTGTAGCTAGAACTCTGTATAGAGAAATGTTGCACTACCCTGCCATGTAGCTAGCCCTCTGTATATGGACATTTTGGACTTGTCTTCCAAGTAGCTAGCTCTCTGTACATGGGTATGTTGGACTGATCTGCCAAGTAGGTACCTCTCTGTATATGTACATATTGGATTTGTCTGCCATGTAGGTGGCTCTCAGTACATGGACAAGTTGATCATCTCTGGCATGTAGCTAGAAACCTGAATTCAGACATGTTGAACTACTCTGCCATTTAGCTAGCTCTCTGTACATGGATATGTTGGACTGATCAGCCATGTAGATAGATCTCTGTAAATGAACATATTGGACTTGTCTGCCATGTAGGTGTCTCTCAGTATATGAACAAGTTTGACATATCTGGCATGTAGCTAATACCCTCTATAGGGACATGTTGGATTGCTCTGCCATGTAGCTAGCTCTTAGTGTATGGACACATTGGACACATCTGCCATGCACCAAGAAATTTCTATATGGAAATGTTGCACTACCCTGCCATGTAGCTAGCTCTCTGTATATGGACATTTTAGAGTCATCTGCCATGTAGCTAACTCTCTGTACATGGATATGATGGATTGATCTGACTAGTAGTTAGCTCACTTTATATGGACATATTGGACTTTTCTGCCATGTAGCTAGCTCTCAGTATATGGACATGTTGGACTCATCAGCCATATAGCCAGATCTCTCTTTATGAACATGTTGGAATCATCTTCCTTATAGCTACTCCTCTATAAATGCACATGTTGGACTCATCTGCCATGTATCTAACTCTCAGTATATGGACATTTTGGACTCATCTGCCATATAGCTAGTTTTCTGTATATGGACATGTTGGACTACTCTGCCATGTAGCTAAATCTCATTATATGGAAACCTTGGACTCATGTGCCATGCAGCTAGAGCTCTGTATATGGAAATGTTGCACTACTCTGCCATGTAGCTACTCTGTGTATATAGACATGTTGGGCACATCTGCCAGGAAGCTAGTACTCTGTATAGGGAAAAGTGGCAATACCCTTTATGTGGATATTTTGGTCTTGTCTGCCATGTAGCTAGCTTTCTGTACATGGATACGTTGGACAGATCTGCCAAGTAGGTAGCTCTCTGTATATGAATATATTGCACTTGTCTACCATGTAGCTAGGTCTAAGTACCGGGACAAGTTGCACACATCTGCCATGTAGCTAGAACTCTGTATATGGAAATGTTGCACTAACCTGCCATGTAGCTAGCTCTCTGTATGTGGACATTTTGGACTCGTCTGCCATGTAGTTAGCTCTCTCTACATGGATATATTGGACAGATCTGCCAAGTAGGTAGCTCTCTGTATATGTACACATTGCACTTTTCTACCATGTAGATAGGTCTAAGTACATGGACACGTTGGACACATCTGCCATGTAGCTAGAACTCTATAAATGGAATTGTTGCACTACTCTTACTTGTAGCTAGTTTTCTGTATATAGACAAGTTGGACTAATCTGCCTTGTAGCTAGAACACTCTATATGGAAATATTGCATTACCCTGCATTATAGGTAACTCTCTGTATATGGAAATTTTAGATTTGTCTGCCATGTAACTAGCTCTCTGTACATGGATATGATGCACTGATCTGACAAGTAGGTCGCTCTCTGTATATGAACTTATTGGACTTTTCTGCCATGTAGGTAGCTCTCAGTATAGGGACATGTTGGACTCATCCGCCATTTATGAAGATCTCTGTATACAGAAATGTTGCACTTTGCTGCATATAGTTAGCTCTCTGTATATGGACATTTTGGAGACGTTTGTCATGTAGCTAGCTCTCTGTACATGGATATTTTGGACTGATCTGCCATGTAGGTAGATCTCAATATGTGGACATGTTGTTCTCATCTGCCATGTAGCTAGTATTCTGTATATGAAAATACTGCACTGTCGTGCCATGTAGTTAGATCTATGTATATAGACAAGTTGGACTCATCTGCCTTGTAGCTAGTACTCTGTATATGGAAATCTTGCTCTACGCTGCCATTTTGCTATCTCTCTGTGAATAGGCATTTTGGACTGGTCTGGCATGTAGCTAGCTCTCTGTATATGGATATGTTGGACTGATCTGCTAAGTAGGTAGCGCTCTGTATATGAACATATTGGACTTGTCTGCTATGTAGCTTGCTCTCAATATATGAACATGTTGGATTCATTAGCAAGGTCGCTAATACTCTTTATATGGATATGTTGGACTACTCTGCCATGTAGGTAGCTCTCAGTATATGAACACTTTGGACTCATCTGACATGTAGCTTGAACTCTGCATATGGAAATGATGCACTACTCTGCCATGTAGCTAGCTCTCTGTATATGGATATTTTGGACTGATATGCCATGTAGCTAGCACTCAGGATATAGACAAGTTGGACACATCTGCCATGTAGCTAGAACTCTGTACATGGATATGTAGCCGTATTCTGCCATGTAGCTAGTTGTCTGCATATAGACAAGTTGGACTCATCTGCCTTGTATCTACAACTCTGTATATGGAAATGTTGCACTACTCTGCATATAGGTAGGTCTCTGTATATGAACATTTTGGACTCGTCTTACATATAGCTAGCTCTCTGTGCATGGATACTTTCGACTGATCTGCCATGTAGGTAGCTCACAGTATATGGACATGTTGGAAACATCTGCCATTTATCTTGAAATCTGTATATGGAAACGTGTCACTACCCTGCCATATAGCTAGCTATATGTATATGAACATATTGGACTTGTCTGCCATATATCTAGCTCTCAGTATATGGACATGTTGGACACATCTGCCATATAGTTAGAACTCTGTATATGGAAATGATGCACTACTCTGTCATGTAGCTAGCTCTCTGTACATGGATATGTTGGACTGATCTGTGAAGTAGGTAGCTCTCTGTATGTGAACATATTGGACTTGCTGCCATTTGGCTAGAATTCTGTATATGCAAATGTTGCACTTCTCTGCCATGTACCTAGCTCTCTGTATACAGATAAGTTGAACTCATGTGTATTGTAGCTAGAACTCTGTATATGGAAATGTTGCACTACCTTGCCATGTAGCTAGCTCTCTGTATATGTACATTTTGGACTCCTCTGCCGTGTAGTTAGCTCTCTGTACATGGATATGTTGGACTGATCTGCCAAGTAGGTAGCTCTCTGTATATTAACATATTGGACTTGTCTGCCATGGAGGTAG
>NW_006408670.1:7524800-7528555 GCF_000296735.1 Chrysochloris asiatica
TCTGCCATGTAGCTAGCTCTCAGTATATGGACATGTTGGACACATCTGTCATGTAGCTAGAACTATGTATATTGGACTGTTGCACTACTCTGCTATGTAAGTAGCTCTCTGTATATAGACAAGATGGACTCATCTGAGTTGTAGCTAGAACTGTGTATATAGAAATGTTGCACTAACCTGCTATGTTGCTAGTTCTCTGTATATGGACATTTTGGACTCATCTGCCATGTATTTAGCTCTCTGTACATGGATATTTTGGAATGATCTGCCAATTAGGTAGCTCTCTGTATATGAACATGTTGGACATGTCTGCCATATAGCTAGGTCTCTGTATATGGACATGTTGGACTCATCTGCCATGTAGTTAGTACCCTGAATCTGGACATTTTGGACTACTCTGCCATGTGGCTAGCTCTCGTTATTTGAACACTTTGGACTCTACTGCCATGTAGCTTGCTCTCTGTATGTCTACATGTTGGACTCTTCTGCCATATAGCTAACTCTCTGTACATGGATATGTAGGACTGATCTTCCAAGTAGTTAGGTCTCTGTACATGAACATAGTGGACTTGTCTGCCATGTAGTCAGCTCTCAATATATGGACAAGTTGGACACATCTGCCATGTAGCTAGAACTCAGTATATGGAAGTTTTTCACTACGTTGCCATGTAGCTAGTTCTCTGTATATGGACAAGTTGGATTCATCTGCCTTGTACCTAGAACTCTGTGTATGGAAATGTTGCACTTAACTAACATGTAGCTAGCTCTCTGTATATGGACATGTTGGACACATCTGCCAGGTAGCTCGTACTCTGTATATGGAAAAGTGCCAATACCCTGCCATGTAGCTAGCTCTCTGTACATGGATATGTTGGACTGATCTCCTAAATAGGTAGCTCTATGTATATGAACATATTGGGCTTATCTGTCATGAAGCTAGCTCTCAATATATGGACATGTTGGACTCATTAGCCAGGTCGCTAGTACTCTTTATATGGACATATTGGACTACTCTGCCATTTAGGTAGCTCCCAGTATATGAATACTTTGGACTCATCTGACATGTAGCTTGAACTGTGTATATGGAAATGTTGCCTTACTCTGCCATGTAGCTAGCTCTCTGTATATAGACAAGTTGGACTCATCTGCTTTGTAGCTAGAACTCTGTATATGGAAATGTTATGTTACACTACCCTGCATATACAAATATTGCACTAGTCTGTAGACAAGTTTGACTCATCTGCCTTGTAGCTAGAACTCTCTATAGGGAAATGTTGCACTACCTTTCCATGTAGCTATCTCTCTGTATATGGACATTTTCGACTCTTCTGCCATGTAGCTAGCTCTCTGTACATGGATATGTTGGACTGATCTGCCAAGTAGGTAGCTTTCTGTATAGGAACATATTGGACTTGTGTGTCATGTAGCTAGCTCTAATTATATGGACATGTTGGACTCATCTGCCATGTAGCTAGCTCGCTTTATCTGGACATGTTGGACTCATCAGCCATGTAGCCAGTTCTCTCTGTATGAACATGTTGGACTCATCTGCCTTGTAGCTAGTCCTCTACATATACACATGTAGGACTCATCTGCCAGGTAGCTAACTCTCAGTATATGGACACGTTGAACTCATCTGCCATGTAGCTAGTATACTGTATAAGTAAATGATGGACTA
Source organism: Chrysochloris asiatica (assembly GCF_000296735.1). NCBI lineage: Eukaryota > Metazoa > Chordata > Mammalia > Afrosoricida > Chrysochloridae > Chrysochloris > Chrysochloris asiatica. The sequence goes on from NW_006408670.1 coordinate 7,526,479, forward strand.
TTCTTCCATGTAGCTAGTTCTCTGTATATGGACATTTTGGACTCCTCTGCCATATATCTAGCTATCTGATAATGGATATATTGAACTGACCTGACATGTGGGTAGCTTTCTGTGTATGAACATATTGGATTTGTCTATCATGTAGCTAGCTCTCTGTACATCGACATGTTGAACTCATCTGCCTTGTAGCTATTCCACAATATATACACATGTTGGACTAGTCTGCCATGTACCTCAATCTCAGTATATGGACATGTTGGACTCATCTGCCATGTAGCTAGTATTCTGTATATGGACATGTTGGACTACTCTGCCATGTAGCGAGCTCTCAGTATATGGACACGTTGGTCTCATCTGCCATGTTGATAATACTCTGTATGTGGATATGTTGGACTACTCTGACATGTAGCTAGTTCTCTGTATATGGACATGTTGGACTCATCAGCCACGTAGCCAATTCTCTCTGTATGAACATGTTGGACTCATCTGCCATGAAACCAACTTTTAGTATATGGACATCTTGGACTCATCTACCATGTAGCTCATATTCTGTATATGGAAATGTTGGACTACTATGCCATGTAGCAAGCTCTCTCTACATGTACATTTTGGACTCGTCTGCCATGTAGCTAGCTTTCTGTCCCTGGATATGTTGGACTGATCTGCCATGTAGGTAGCTCTCTGTATATTAACTTGTTGGCCTTGTCTGCCATGATGCTATCTCTCTGTATATGGACATGTTGGACTCACCAGACATGTAGCCAGCTCTCTCTGTATGAACATGTGGGACTCATCTTCCTTGTAGCTACTCCTCTATATATACACATGTTGGACTCATCTGCCATGTATCTAACTCTCAGTATAAGGACATGTTGGACTCATCTGCCATGTAGCTAGTACTGTTTATATGGACATGTTGGACTACTCTGCCATGTATTTAACCCTCATTATATGGACACCTTGGACTCATGTGCCATGCAGCTAGAGCTCTGTATATGGAAATGCTGCACTACACTGCCATGTAGCTCACTCTGTGTATATGGACATTTTGGACTCGTTTGCCATGTATATAGCTCTCAGTGCATGGATATATTGGACAGATCTACCATGTAGGTAGCTCTCTATATGAACCTATTGGACTCATCAGCCATTTAACCAGCTCTGTCTGTATGAATATGTTGGACTCATCTTCCTTTATATATACACAAGTTGGACTCATCTGCCATGTAGCTAGCTGCTGGGAGCAGCCGATGACGGTAGAGGACAGCTTTGATTTACTGTTTGACACAATCCAGTGAATAATAGAGTAGTCTGATGAAACAGATAGCTCTCAGAAGTTGCTTTCTACCTTCTCTATAGAGTAATCTTAATTTTTCTTATAAATATATATATAATTTGGCAATTTCCCAACCTTTCACTATGAGTTCTACAAACCTTAGGAAAAACTAGCTTAGCAGCAATTGCTTTCAGCCTTGGTGGATTGAATACAAAGAGAAATTGTATAAATTGCTCCCTTTCCTTAGAAAACTTGAGTAACTGCATTTGTGGGCCACAAAAGCAGATAGCATTTAGAGTCAAGCTGACCTACCCCCATAAACCTCACCACAAACAGTCACTAGCTAGAATTCACAAAGCCCTACATAGAATCACCTGCATAAACAAGCAGAAAATAATGAACTTAAGAGAAAGATAGTTTTGACTCAATAATCTATACTTCCTGTAGCAATTAGCCAAGTTGGAATTTATGCCATATAACTTCCAAGCAATTTAATGAATACTCTAGAAAATAAATAAGTAGATGTTAGTTTTACCTTTATTATAAAAATAATAATACATTATGTAGGATAGAAAGTTGATAATTAATAAGAATAATGAGGTAGTGCAAGCATTAATGATTAGTAGAAACTTATGTTACTAAGAAAGTGTAATCAGTTGTCTAATAAGTAGCAATGATTTGTGTAAGGTTTGACTTAATCTTTAAGTGGACACAAGGAGAAACTGTTTATCATATGCTGAGGAAAGAGATGAAGGTCAGTTGAACATCACAGAAATATTTTTGTCAAAGTTGTCTAATGAC
>NW_006408670.1:7528745-7531768 GCF_000296735.1 Chrysochloris asiatica
TTGTACTCATTTCTCCACCCAATGATTTCGCGTATCCTCTCATGTCCCACGACCCTCGCGGGAGAGCAGGCACTCCCCGCAGCTAGCTCTCTGTATATGGACATGTTGGACTCCTCTGCCATGTAGTCAGCTCTCTCTGTATGAATACATAGGACACATCTGCATTGAGGTAGTCCTCTATGTATACACATGTTGGACTCATTTGCCATGTAGCTAACTCTCAGTATATGGACTTGTTGGACTCATCTGCCATGTAGCCATCTCTCTCTGTATGAATATGTCCGACTCATCGGCCTTGAGCTAGTCCTCTATATAGACACATGTTGGACTCAACTGCCATGTAGCTAACTCTCAGTATATGGACATGTTGGACGCATGTGCCATGTAGCTAGTACTCTGTATATGGAAATGCTGGAGTACTCTGCCATGTAGCTTGCTCTTAGTTTATGGAAACGTTGGACTTGCCTGCCATGTGGCTAGCTCTCTGTATATGTAGATATTTAAGTCATCAGCCATGTAGCCAAAACTATCTGTATGAATAGGTTGGACTCATCTGCCTTGTATCTAGTCCTCTATATATACACTTACTTGTTGGACTCATCTGCCATGTAGCTAACTCTCAGTATATGGACATGTTGGACTACTCAGCCATGTAGATAGCTCTCAGTATATGGACATGTCGAACTCATCCGCCATGTAGCCAGCTCTCTCTGTATGAACATGTAGGACTCATCTGCCTCGTATCTTGCCCTATAAATGTACACGTGTTGGACTCGTATGCCATATAGCTAACTCTCAGTATATGGACATGTTAGACTCATCTGCCATGTAGCTGGAGCTCTGAATACGGAAATGTTGAACTTCTCTGCCATGTAACTAGCTCTCTTTATGTGTACATTTTGGTCTCATCTGCCATGTAGCTAGCTGTATGAGCGTGGATATGTTGGACTAATCTGCTATGTAGGTAGCTCTCTGTATACGAGCATATTGGACTTGTCTGCCATGTAGCTAGTTCTCTGTATATGGACATGTTGGATCCATTAGCTATGTAGACATCTCTCTCTGTATGAATATGTTGGACTCATCTTCCTGTACAAAAGCACTGCTTTGTAGTGCTTTATATATAGAGAAGTTTGACTCATCTGCCATGTAGCTAGCTCTCAGTATATGGACATGTTAGACTCATCTGCCATGTAGCTAATACTCTGTATATGGACATGTTGGACTACTCTGCCATGTAGCTAAGTCTCAGTATAGGGACATGTTGGACTCATCTGCCATGTATCTAGAACTCTGCATATTGAAATGTTGCACTACCCTGCCATGTAGCTAGTTCTCTGTTTATGGACATTTTGTACTTCTGCCATGTAGCTAGCTCTCTGTGCATGGATATCTTGTACTGATCAGCCATGTAGGTATCTCTTTGCATATGAACATATTCGACTTGTCTGCCATGTATCTAGCTATCTGTATATGGACATGTTGGACTCATTAGCCATGTAGCCAGCTCTGTCTGTATGAACATGTTGGAATCATCTTCCTGTAGCCAGTCCTCTATATATACACAAGTTGGACTCATCTGCCATGTAGCTAACTTTCTGTATATGGTCATGTTAGAGTCATCTGCCATGTAGGTAGTATTCTGCATATGTACATGTTGGACTACTCTGCCATGTAGCTAGCACTCAGTATATGGTCACAATGGACTCATCATCCATGAAGCTAGAACTCTGTATATAGAAATGTTGCACTACTCTGCCATGTAGCTCGCTCTCTCTATTTATACATTTTGGACTCGTCTGCAATGTAGCTATATCTCCGTCCATGGATATGTTGAACTGATCTTCTATGTAGGTAGCTCTCTGTATATGAACTTATTGGACATTTCTTACATGTATCTATCTCACTGTATATGGACATGTTGGACTCATCAGACATGTAGCCATCTCTCCCTATATGAACATGTTGGAATCATCTGTTTTGTAGATACTCCTCTCTCTATATACATGTTGGACTCACCTGCCATGTAGTTAACTCTCAGTATATGGACATTTAGGACTCATCTGCCATGTAGCTAGTACTCTGTCTATGGACATGTTGAACTACTCTGCCATGTAGCTAACTCTCATTATATGGACACGTTGGACTCATCTGCCATGTAGTTAGAGCTCTGTATATGGAAATGTTGCAATACTCTGCCATGTAGCTAGCTCTCTGTATATGGATATTTTGGATTTGTCTGCCATGTAGCTAGTTCTCTGTGCATGGATATGATGGGCAGATCTACCATGCAGGTAGCTCTCTGTATATGAACATATTGGACTTGTCTGCCATGTAGCTAGCTATCTGTATATTGACATGTTGGACTCATCAGCTTGTAGCCAGATATCTTTGTATGAACCTGTTGGACTCATCTGCCTTGTAGCTAGTCCTCTTTATATTTCCTTATTGTACTCTTCTGCCATGTAGCTAACTCTTAGTCTATATACATGTTGGACTCTTCTGCCATGTAGCTAGTACTCAGTATATGGACACGTTGGACTTATCTGACATGTAGCTAAAACCCTTTATATGGAAATGTTGCACTATTATGCCGTGTATCTGGCTCTCTATATATGGAATTTTTAGACTTGTGTGCCATGTAGCTAGCTATCTGTGCATGGATACATTGGACAGAACTGACATGTAGGTAGTTCTCTGCCTATTAACATATTGGACTTATCTGTCACATAGCTAACTCTCTGTATATGGACATGTTGGATTCATCAGCCATGTAGCCAGCTATCTCTGTATGAACATGTTGGACTCATCTGCCTTGTAGCTAGTCCCCTATATATACACATTTTGGAAGCATCTGCCATGTAGCTAACTCTCAGTATATGGACTTGTTGGACTAATCTGCCATGTAGCAATTACTCTGTATAGGGACATGACATCAAGAATATCATACATGAAGAGAGCAAAAAGTCATTAAGAAGACAAGAAAGAAGGAAAAGATCAAGATGGATGTCAGAAGAGACTCT
>NW_006408670.1:7533733-7535730 GCF_000296735.1 Chrysochloris asiatica
TATGTTGATCTACTCTACCATGTAGCTAGCTCTCAGTATATGGACACATTGGACTCATCTACCATCTAGGTCGAACTCTGTATATAGAAATGTTGTACTACTGTGCCATATAGTTAGCTCTCTGAATATGTATATTTTGGATTTGTCTGCCATGTAGCTAGTTCTCTGTGCATGGATATGTTGGAGTGATCTGCCATGTAGGTAGCTATCTGTATATGAACTTATTGGACTTGTCTGTCATGTAGCTAGCTCTCTTTATATGGACATGTTGGACTCATCACCCATGTAGCCAGCACTCTCTGTATGAACATGTTGGTCTCATCTTCCTCGTAGATAGTCCTCTATATATACACATGTTGGACTCATCTTCCTTGTAGCTAGTCCCATCTATATATACACATGTTGGACTCATCTCCAATGTAGCTAGTACTCTGTATATGGACATGTTGGTCTACTCTGCCATATAGCTAGCTCTCAGTATATGGACACGTTGGACTCATCTGCCATGTAGCTAGAATACTCTATATGGAAATGTTGCACTATTCTGTCATGTAGCTAGCTCTTTGTATATGGAATTTTTGCATTTATCTGCCATGTAGCTAGATCTGTGTGCATGGATATGTTGGACTGATCTGCTATGTATGTATGTCTCTGTATAGGAATATATTGGACTTGTCTGCAATGTAGCTGGTTCTCAGTATATGAACATGTTGGACTCATCTGCCATATAGCCAGCTCTCACTGTATGAACATGTTGGTCTTATCTAACTTGTAGCTAGCTCTCTAAGTATACAAATATTGGACTCATCTTCCATGTAGATAACTCTCAGTATATGGACATGTTGCATTCATCTGCAATGTAGCTAGTACTCTGTGTATTTATATGTTGGACTACTCTTCCATGTAGCTAGCTTTCAATATATGGACATGTTGGACTCATATGCCCTGTAGCTAGAACTCTGTATATGGAAAAGTTTCACTACTCTGCCATGTAGCTAGCTCTCTCTATATGGACATTTTGGTCTCGTATGCAATGTAGGTAGCTCTCTAGTCTTGGATATGTTGGACTGATCTGGATGTAGGTAACTCTCTGTATATGAACAAATTGGACCTGTCTGCCATGTATCTAGCTCTCTGTATATGGACATGTTGAACTACTCTGCCATGTAGCTAGTTCTTAGTATATGGACATGATGGACTCATCTGCCATATAGCTAGACCTCTGTATATGAAAATGTTTCACTTCTCTACCATGTAGCTATCTCTGTGTATATAGACTTCTTGGACTCGTCTGCCATCTAGCTAGATCTCTGTGCATGTATATGTTGGACTAATCTGCTATGTAGGTAGCTCTCTGTATATGAACATTTTGGACTTGTCTGATATGTAGCCTGCTCTCTGTATATGGACATGTTGGACTCATCAGCCATGTAGACAGCACTCTTTCTATGAACATGATGTATTCATCTGCCTTGTACCTAGTCCTCTATATATACACATGTTGGACTCATCTGCCATGTACCCAACTCTCTGCATATGGACATGTTGGACTTATCTGCTATGAAGCTAGTACTCTGTATATGGACACTTAGGACTACTCTAGCATGTAGCTAGCTCTCTGTTCATGGATATGTTACAATGATCTGCGAAGTAGGTAGTTCTCTGTATATGAACATATTGGACTTGTCTGCCATGTAGCTATCTCACAATATATGGACATGATGAACTCATCTGCCATGTAGCTAGAACTCTGTATATGGAAATGCTGTAAAACTCTGCCAAATAACTAGCTCTCTGTATATAGACAAGTCGGACTAATCTGCCTTGTAGATAGATTACTGTATATAGAAATGTTGCACTACCCTGCCATGAAGCTAGCTCTCTGTATATGGACATTTTGGACTCTTCTGCCATGTAGCTAGCTCTCTGTACATGGATATGTTGGACTGATCTGCCATGTAGGTAGCTCTCTGTATATGAACATATTGGACTTGTCT
>NW_006408670.1:7535830-7541816 GCF_000296735.1 Chrysochloris asiatica
CTCTCTGTACATGGATATGTTGGACTGATCTGCCATGTAGGTAGCTCTCTGTATATGAACATATTGGACTTGTCTGCCATGTAGGTGGCTCTCAGTATATGGACATGTTGCACTCATCAGCCATGTAGCTAACACCCTGAATAGGGACATATTGGACTACTCTTCTACGTAGCTAGCTCTCAGTGTATTGACAAGTAGGACACATCTGCCATGTAGATAGAACTCTGTATATGGAATTGTTGCACTACAATGCCCTGTTGTTAGCTCTCTGTATATTGACAACTTGGACTCACCTGCCTTGCAGATAGAACTCTGTATATGGAAATGTTGCACTACACTGCCATGTAGCTAGCTCTCTGTATATGGACATTTTGGACTCATCTGCCATGTAGTTAGCTCTCTGTGCATGGGTATGTTGGACTGATCTGCCATGTAGGTAGCTCTCTGTATTTGAACATATTGGACTTGTCTGCCATGTAGGTGGCTCTCAGTATATGGACAAGTTGGACACATCAGCCATGTAGCTAGAACCCTGAATATGAACATATTGGACTATTCTTCCACATAGCTAGCTCTCAGTATATGGACAAGTAGGACACATCTGCCATGTAACTAGAACTCTGTACATGGAAATGTTGCACTACAATGCCTTGTTGCTAGCTCTCTGTATATTAACAACTTGGACTCATCTGCCTTGTAAATAGAACTCTGTATATAAAATGTTGCACCACTCTGCCATGTAGCTACCTCTCTGTATATGGACATTTTGGAATCTTCTGCCAGGTAGCTAGCTCTCTGTACATGGAAATGTTGGACTGAACTTCCAAATAGGTAGCTCTCTGTATATGAACATATTGGACTTGTCTACCATGTAGATGGTTCTCAATATATGGACACGTTGGACACATCTGCCATGTAGCTAGTACCCTGAATATGGACTTTTTGGACTGCTCTGCCATGTAGCTCGCTCTCAACGTATGGACACGTTGGACACATATGTCATGTACCTAGAACTCTGATTAAGGAAATGTTGCACTAACCTGCCAGATAGTTAGATCTTTGTATTTAGACAAGTTGGACTCATCTGCCTTGTACCTAGAACTCTGTATATGTGTATGTTGCACTACCTTGCCATGTAGCTAATTCTATGTATATGGACATTTTGGACTTGTTTTTCATGTAGCTAGCTCTCTGTACAGGGATATGTTGGACTGATCTGCCAATTACGTAGCTCTCTATATATGAACATATTGGACTTGTCTGACATGTAGCTAGCTCTCAGTATATGGACACGTTGGATACATCTGCCATGTAGCTAGAACTCTCTATATGGAAATGTTGCACTACTTTCCATGTAGCTAGCTCTCTGTATATAGACAATTTGGACTCATTTGCCGTGTAGCTAGAACTCTGTATATGGAAATGTTGCACTATCCTGCCATGTAGCTAGCTCTCTGTATATAGACAAGTTGGACTCATCTACCTTGTAGCTAGCCCTCTAAATATATATATATATGCTGGACTCATCTGCCATGTAGCTAACTCTCAGTATTTAGACATGTTGGACTCATCTGCCCTGTTGCTTGTACTCTGTATATGGATATGTTGCATTACCCTGCCATGTAGCTAGCTATTTGTATATGGACATTTTAAACTCATCTGCCATGTAGCTAGCTCTCTGTACATGGAGTAGGTCGTCTGATCTCACAAGTAGGTAGCTCTCTGAATATGAACATATTGGACTTGTCTGACATGTAGCTAGCTCTCAGTATATGGACATGTTATACACATCTGCCATGTAACGAGAACTCAGTATATGGACATGTTGGACTACTCTTCCATGGACCTCGATCTAAGTATATGAACACTTTGAACTCATCAGCCATGTAGCTAGAACTCTGTATATGCAAATATTGCACTACACTGCCAAGTAACTAGCTCTCTGTATATGGACATTTTGGACTCGTTTGTCATATAGCTAGCTCTCTGTACATCGATATGTTGGACTGATCTGCCATGTATGTAGCTCTCTCTATCTGAACATATTGTACTTGTTTGCCATGTAGCTAGATCTCAGTATATGGACATGTTGGACACATCTGCCATGTAGTTAGAACTCTGTATATGTAAATGTTGCACTACTCTGCCATGTATCTAGCTCCCTGTATATAGACAAGTTGGACTCATCTGCCTTGTAGCTAGAACTCTTCATATGGAAATGTAGTACTACCATGCCATGTCACTAGCTCTTTTTATAGGGACAGTTTGGACTCGTCTGACATGTAGCTTGCATTTTCTATATGGAAATGAACTCTGTATATTGAAATATATCATCTGCCATGTAGCTACCTCTCAGTGTATGTAAACCTTGGACACATCTGCCATGTACCTAGAAATCTGTATATGTAAATGTTGCACTATTCTGCCATGTAACTAGCTCTTTGTATATGGACATTTTGGACTTGTCTGCCATGTTGCTAGCTCTCTGTACATGGATATTTTGGACTGATCTGCCGAGTATGTAGCTCTCTGTATATGAACGTATTGGATTTGTCTGCCATATAGCTAGCTCTCAGTATATGGACACGTTAGCGACATCTGTCATGGAGCTAGAACTCTGTATAAGGAAGTGTTGCACTATTCTGCCATGTAGCTAACTCTCTGCATATAGACAAGTTGGACTCATCTGCCTTGTAGCTAGAACTCTGTATATGGAAATGTTGGACTACCCTGCTATGTAGTTAGCTCTCTGTATATGGACATTTTGGACTCATCTGCCATGAAGCTAGCTCTCTCTACATGGATATGTTGAACTGATCTGCCAAATAGGTAGCTCTCTGTTCATGAACATAATGGACTTGTCTGCCATGTGGGTAGCTCTCAATATATGGACACCTTGGGCACATGTGCATGTAGCTAGAACTCTGTATATGGAAATGTTGTACTACACTGCCATGGAGCTAGCTCTCTGTATATGGACATTTTGGACTCGTCTTCCATGAAGCTAGCTCTCTGTACATGGGTATGTTGGACTGATCTGCCAAGTACGTATATCTCCGTATATGAACATATTGGACTTGTCTGCCATTTAGGTAGGTCTCTGTATATAGACACGTTGGACTCATCCGCCTTGTACCTAGAACTCTGTATATGGAAATGTTGCAGTCCCCAGCCATGTAGCTAGCTCTGTGTATATGGACATTTTGGTCTCCTCTGCCATGTACCTAGCTCTCTGCACATGGATATGTTACAATGATCTGTGAAGTAGGTAGTCCTCTGTATATGAACATATTGGACTTGTCTGCCATGTGGCTAGCTCTCTGTATATGGACATGTTGGACTCATCTGCCATGTATCTAGAATTCTGTATATGGAAATGCTGCACAACTCTGCCAAGAAGCTAGCTCTCTGTATATAGACAAATTGGATTAATTTGCCTTGTAGATAGATCTCTGTATATAGAAATGTTGCCCTACCCTGCCATCAAGCTAGCTCTCTGTACATGGACATTTTGGACTTGTCTGCCATGTAGCTAGCTGTCTGTACATGGATATGTTGGACTGATCTGCCATGTAGCTAGTTCTCTGTATATGGACATTTTGGACTCATCTGCCATGTAGCTAGCTCTCTGTACATGGACATGTTGGACTGATCTGCCAAGTAGGTAGTTCTCTTTATATGAATATATTGGACTTGTCTGCCATGTAGGTGTCTCTCAGTATATGGATAAGTTTGACACATCAGCCATGTAGCTAGCACCCTGAATATGGACATATTGGACTACTCTTATACGTAGATAGCTCTCAGTATATGAACACGTAGGACACATCTGCCAGGTAGCTAGAACTCTGTATATGGAAATTTTGCACTACCCTGCCATGTAGCTAGCTCTCTGTATATGGACATATTGGAATCTTCTACCATATAGCTAGATTTCTGTACATGGATATGTTGGACTGAACTGCCAAGTACATAGCTCTCTGTATATGACCATATTGGACTTGTCTGCCATATAGTTAGCTCTCAGCATATGGACATGTTAGACACATCTGCCATGTAGCTAGTACCCTGAATATGGACTTGTTGGACGACCCTGCCATGTAATTAGCTCTCAATGTATGGACATGTTGGACACATCTGCCATGTACCTTGAACTCTGTATAAGGAATGTTGCACTAAACTGCCATCTAGTTAGATCTTTGTATTTAGACAAGTTGGACTCATCTGCCTTGTACCTAGAACTCTGTATATGGAAATGTTGCACTACTCTGGCATGTAGCTAGCTCTCTGTACATGGATATGTTGGAATGATCTGCTAAGTAGGTAGCTCTCTGTATATGAACATATTGGACTTGTCTGCCATGTAGCTAGCTCTCAGTATATGGACACTTTGGACACATCTGCCGGGTAGATAGAACTCTCTATATGGAAATGTTGCACTACTTTCCATTCAGCTAGCTCTCTGTATATAGACAATTTGGACTCATTTGCCTTGTAGCTAGAACTCTGTATATGGAAATGTTGCACTATTCTGCCATGTAGCTAGCTGCGTTTATATAGACAAGCTGAACTCATCTGCCTTGTAGCTAGAACTCTGTATATGGAAATGTTGGAATTCGCTGCCATGTAGTTCGCTCTCTGTATATGAACATTTTGGACTCGTCTGCCATGACACTAGCTTTCTGTACATTGATATGTTGGACTGATCTGTCAATTAGGTAGCTCTCTTTATATATGAACATATTTACTTCTCTGCAATGTAGCTATCTCTCAGTACATGGACACGTTGGACACATCTGCCTTGTAGCTAGAACTTTGTATATGGTTATGATGTTGCACTACCCTGCCATGTAGCTAGCTCTCTGTATATAAACAAGTTGGACTCATCTAACTTTAGCTATCCCTCTAAGTATACATATGCTGGACTCATCTGCCATGTAGCTAATTCTCAGTATTTGGACATGTTGGACTCATCTGCCATGTTGCTAGTACTCTGTATATGGAAATGTTGCATTACCCTGCCATGTAGCTAGCTATTTGTATATGGACATTTTGAAATCACCTGCCAGGTAGCTAGCTCTCTGTACATGCATAAGGTGGGCTGTTCTGCCAAGTAGGTAGCTCTTTGAACATGAACATATTGGACTTGTCTAACATGTAGCTAGCTCTCAGTATATGGACATGTTGGACATATCTGCCATGTAACGAGCACTCAGTATGTGGTCATGTTGGACTACTCTGCCATGGACCTAGATCTAAGCATAAGATATGGAAATGTGGCACTACCCTGCCATGTTTTTAGTTCCCTATATATAGATAAGTTGGACTCATCTGCCTTGTAGATAGCTCTCTGTACATGGATATGTTGGACTGATCTGCCGTGTAACTAGAACTCTTTATATGGAAATGTTGCACTACCCTGCCATATAGCTAGCTCTCTTTTTATGGAAATTTTGGACACGTCAGACATGTAGCTATGTCTCTGTACATGGATATGTTGGACTGATCTGCCAAGAAGGTAGCTATCTGTTTATGAACATACTGGACTTTTCTGTCTTGTAGCTACCTCTCTGTATATGGATATGTTGGACTCATCTGCCATGTAGCTAGTTCCCTTTATATGGACATGTTGGACTATTCTGCCATGTAGGTAGCTTTCAGTATATGGACATGTTGGACACATATGTCATGTACTTAGAACTCTGTATATGGAAATGTTGCAGTGCATGTAACTGTTGTTGTTGTTATCAGGTGCCATCGAGTCGGAACCGACTCATAGCGACCCCATGCACAGCAGAACAAAACAATGCTTGATCCTGGGCCAACCTCACCACCACTGCCACCCCCGTGTCCATCAATGATGCCACCTGGCCGATCCATCTCATTGGGTGTCTTCCTCTTTTTCTCTGAACCTCCACCCTACCCAGCATGACATCCTTCTCCAACGATTGTTTCCTCCGGACTACATGTCCAAAGTAGGAGAGAC
>NW_006408670.1:7544517-7565315 GCF_000296735.1 Chrysochloris asiatica
TGTAGCTCATCTGAAACCTTTCCACCATGGGTGACCCTGCTGGTTATTTAAAACACCGGTGGCATAGCCCTCAGAATCACAGCAACTCAAACTACTACAGCACGACAGACAGACGAGCTCTCTGTATATAGACTAGATGGACTCATCTGCCTTTTAGCTCGAACTCTGTAAATGAAAATGTTACACTACTCTGCCATGTAGTTAGCTCTCTGTATATGGGCATTTTGGACTCGTCTGCCATGTAGCTAGCTGTCTGTGCATGGATATGTTGGACTGATCTGCCAAGTAGGTAACTCTCTGTATATGAACATATTGGACTTGTCTGACATGTAGCTAGCCCTCAGTATATGGAATCATTGCACATATCTGCCATGTAGCTAGAACTCTGAATATGGACATGTTGGAGTACTCTGCCATGTAGCTTCCTCTCTATATATACACAAGTTGGACTCATCAGCCTTGTAACTAGAACTCTGTGTATGGAAATATTGCCCTAACTTGCCATGTAGCTACCTCTCTGCATATGGACATTTTTGACTCTTCTGTCATGTAGCTAGTTCTCTGTACATAGATATGTTGAACCTATCTGCCAAGTAGGTACCTCTGTGTATAAGAACATATGGGACTTGTCTGCTATGTAGGTAGCTCTCAGTATATGAACATCTTTGACACATCTGCCATGTAGCTAGAACTCAGTATATGGAATTGTTGCACTACCCTGCCTTGTAGCTAGCTCTCAATATATGGATATTTTGGAATCGTCTGCCATGTAGCTAGCGCTCTATACATGGATTTGTTGGACTGATCTGCAAATAGGTAGTTCTCTGTATATTAACATATTGGACTTGTATGCCTTGTGTGTGGCTCTAAGTATATGGACTAGTTGGACATATCTGCAATGTACCTAGTTCCCTGAATATGAACATGTTGGACTTCTCTGCTATTTAGCTGGCTCTCAGTATATGGATACGTTGGACACATCTGCAATGGAGCTAGAACTCTGTATATGAAAATGTGGCACTACCCTGCCATGTTGTTAGATCCCTATATATAGACAAGTTGGACTCATCTGCCTTGTAGATAGCTCTCTATACATGGATATGTTAGACAGATCTGCCAAATAGGTAGCTCTCTGTATATAAACATATTGGACTTGTCTGCCATGTAGCTAGCTCTCAGTATATGGACACGTTCGGCACATCTGCCATGTAGCTAGAACTCTAAATATGGACATGCTGGAGTAGTCTGCCATGTAGTATATGGACATATTGGAAACATCTGCCATGTATATAGAACTCTGTATATGGACATTTTGTACTCGTCGGCCATGTACCTAGCTCTCTGTACATGGATATGTTGGGTTGATCTGCCAAGTAGGTAGTACTATGAATATGAACATATTGGGCTTGTTTGCCATGTACTTAGCTCTCAGTATATGGACATGTTAGGCATATCTGCCATGTAGCTAGAACTCTAAATATGGACATGCTGTAGTAGTCTGCCATGTAGCTAGTTCTCTCTATATAGACAATTTGGACTCATCAGCCTTGTAGCTAGATATATGTGTATGGAAATATTGCCCTAACTTGCCATGTAGCTAACTTTCTGTATATGGACATTTTGGACTAGTCTGCTATGTAGCTAGGTCTCTGTCCATGGATATGTTGTACTTATCTGCCAAGTATGTAGTTCTCTCTATATGAACACTTTGGACTTGTCTGCCATGTAGATGGCTCTCAGTATATGGACACGTTGGACACATCTGCCATGTAGCTAGTACCCTGACTATGGACATGTTGGACTACTCTGCCATGTAGCTATCTCTCATATATGAACACTTTGGACATATCTGCCATCTACCTAGTACCCTAAATATGGACATGTTGGACTACTCTGCCACGTAGCTAGCTCTCAGGATATGGACACATTGGACACATCTGCCATCTACCTAGTACCCTGAATATGGACAGGTTGGACTACTCTGCCATTTAGCTGGCTCTCTCTGTATATAGAAATTTTGCACTACTCTGCCGTGTACCTAACTCTCTGTATATAGACAAGTTGGACTCATCTGCCTTGTAGCTAGAACTCTCTATATAGAAATGATGCACTATCCTGCCAAGTACCTAAGTCTTTTTAAAGGGACACTGTGGACTCGTCTGGCATGTAGCTTGAACTTTGTATATGGAAATGAACTCTGTATATGTAAATATATCGTCTGTCATGTAGCTAGTTCTCAGATTATGTACACCTTGGACACATCGGCCATGTAGGAAGAACTTTTTGTATGGAAATGTTGCACTACCCAGCCATGTAGCTAGGTCTCTGTATATTGACAAGTTGGACTAATCTGCCTTGCAGCTAGAACTCTGTATATGGAAATGTTGCACTACCCTGCCATGTTGGTAGTTCTCTATATATGGACATTTGGGACTCATCTGTCATGTATTTTGCTCTCTGTACATGGATTTGTTGAACTGATCTGCCAAGTAGGAAGTTCTCTCTATATGGACATGTTTGACTACTCTGCCATGTAGCTAGCTCTCCGTACATGGTTATGTTGGACTGATCTGCCAAGTAGGAAGTTCTCTCTATATGGACATATGGTACTTGTCTGCCATGTTTCTAGCTCTCAGTATATGGACATGTTGGACTCATCTGCCATGTAGTAAGTACCCTGTATATGCGCATATTGGACTTCTCTGCCATGTAGCTAGCTATCAGGGTCTGGACACATTGGACACATCTGCCATGTACCTAGAACTCTGTATATGTAAATGTTGTACTATTTTGCCATGTAGCTAGCTCTCTGTATATCAACATTTTGGACTCGTCTGCCACGCTGCTATCTCTCTGTACATGGATATGTTGGACTGCTCTGCCAAGTAGATAGCTGTCTGTATATGAACTCATTGGACGTGTCTACCATATAGCTAGCTCTCAGCATATGGACACATTGGCCACATCTGTCATGGAGATAGAACTCTGTATATGGAAGTTGCACTACTCTGCCATTTAGCTAACTCTCTGTATATAGACAAGTTGGACTTATCTGCCTTGTAGCTAGAAAACTGTATATGGAAATGTTGAACTACCCTGTCATGTAGCAACCTCTCTGTATATGGACATTTTGTACTCTGTAAAGGGATATTTTGGACTCGTCTGCCATGTCCTAGCTCTGTCTACATGGATATGTTGAACTGATCTGCCAAGTAGGTAGCTCTCTGTATATGAACATAATGGACTTGTCTGCCCTGTAGATAGCTCTCAATATATGGACACCTTAGACAAATCTGCCATGAAGCTAGAACTCTGTATATGGAAATGTTGCACTACACTGCCATGTAGCTAGCTCTCTGTACAATGATATTTTACACTGATCTTTGAAATAGGTAGCTCTCTGTATAGGAACATATTGGACTTTGTCACATGTAGCTAGATCTCAGTTTATGAACCCTTTGGACTCATCTGCCATGTAGCTTGAACTCTGTACATGGAAAAGATGCACTACTCCGTGATATAGCTAGGTCTCTGTATATGGACATTTTGGAATTGTCTGATATGTAGGTAGCTCTCTGTGCATGGATTTTTGTGACTGATCTACCATGCATCTAGCTGTCAGTATCTGGACAAGATGGACACATCTGCCATGTAGCTAGTAGCCTGAATATGGGCACGTCAGACTACTCTACCATGTAGGTAGCTCACAGTATAAGGACACGTTGGACACATCTGCCATGTACCTAGAATTTTGTATATGGAAATGTTGCACTACCCTGCCATGTAGCTAGCTCTCTGTATATGGACATTTTGGACTCGTCTGCCATGTAGCTCTCTCTCTGTACATGGATATGTTTAACTGATCTGCCAAGTAGGTAGCTCTCTGTATATGGACATTTTGGACTTGTCTGCCATGTAGCTATCTCTCTGTACATGGATATGTTCAACTGATCTGCCAATTAGTCAGCTCTCTGTATATGAACATATTGGATTTGTCTGCCATGTAGGTGGCTTTCAGTATATGGACACATTGGATCCATCTTCCATGTAGCTAGCACTCTGAATATGGACATGTTAGACTACTCTGCCATGTAGCTATCTCTCAATATATGGACACGTTGGGCACATCTGCCATGTAGCTAGGATTCTGTATATGGAAATGTTGCACTACCCTTCCATGTAGCTAGCTCTCTTTATATGGACATTTTGGATTCATCTGCCCTGTAGCTATCTCTCTGTACATGGAAATGTTGGACTGATCTGCCAAGTAGGTAGCTCTATCTATATGAACATATTGTATTTGTCTGCCATGTACGTGGCTCTAAGTATATGGACATGTTGGACCCATCTGCCATGTAGCTAGCACTCTGAATATGGACATGTTAGACTACTCTGCCATGTAGCTAGCTCTCTGTATATAGACAAGTAGGTCTCCTCTGCCTTTTAGCTAGAACTCTGTATATGGAAATGATGCACTACCCTGACATGTAGCTAGCTCTATGTATATGAACTTAATGGACTTGTCTGCCATGTAGCTATCTCTCTGTACATGGATCTATTGGACTGATCTGCCAAGTAAGCAGCTCTGTGTATATTAACATGTTGCACTTGTCTGTCATGTAGGTAGCTCTCAGTATATGAACACTTTGGACTCATCTGCCATGTAGCATGAACACTGTATATAGAAATGATGCCCTACTCTGCCATATATCTAGCTCTCTGTATATGGACAAGTTGGACTTCTCTGCCATGTAGCTAGCTCTCTGAACATGGATATGTTGGACTGATTTGCCAAGTATGTAGCTCTCTGTATATGAACATATTGGAATATTCTGCCATATAGTTAGCTCTCAGTATATGGACATGTTTGACTCATCTGCCATATAGTTAGTACCCTGTATATGGAATTGTTAGACTACTGTTCCTTATAGCTTGCTCTCAGTATATGGACACATTGGACACATCTGCCATGTAACTAGAACTCTGTATGTGGAAATGTTCCACTACTCTGCCATATAGCTAGCTCTATGTAAATAGAGAAGTTGGACTCATCTGCATTGTCGCAAGATCTCTGTATATGGAAATGTTGCACTACACTTCCATGTAGCTAGCTCTCTGTATATGGACATTTTGGTCGTGTGTACTATGTAGCTAGCTATATGTACATGGAAATATTGGACTGATCTGTGAAGTCGGTAGCTCTCTGTATATGAACATATTGGACTTGTCCGACATTTAGGTGGCTCCCAGTATATGAACACGTTGGACACATCTGCCATGTAGCTAGAATTCTGTATATGGAAATGTTGCACTACCCTGCCATGTAGCTAGCTCTCTGTATATAGGCAGCTTGGACTCATCTGACATGTAGCTAACTCTCTGTACATGGATATGTTGGACTTATCTGCCAAGTAGTTAGCTCTCTGTATAGGAACATATTGGAATTGTCTGCCCTGTAGGTGGCTCTCACGATATGGACACATTGGACACATCTGCCATGTAGCTAGAAACCTGAATATGGACATGTTAGACTACTCTGCCATGTAGCTAGCTCTCAGTACATGGACACGTTGGACACATCTGCCATGTAGCTTGAACTCTGCATATGGAAATGGTGCAATACTCTGCCTTGTAGCTAGCTCTCTTTATTTGGACATTTTGGACTTGTCTGCTATGTAGTTAGCTCTCTGTCTATGGATACGTTGAACTGATCTGCCAAGTAGGTAGCTCTTTGTATATGAAAATGTTGGAATTGTCTGTCATGTAGGTGTCTCTCAGTTTATGGACACGTTGGACACATTTGCCATGTAGCTAGTACCCTGAATATGGACTTGTTGGAGTACTCTGCTATGTAGCTAGCTCGTTTGCCATGTAGCTAGCTCTGTCTACATGGATATGTTGAACTGATCTGCCAAGTAGGTAGCTCTCTGTATATGAACATCATGGACTTGTCTGCCCTGTAGCTAGCTCTCAGTATATGGACACATTGGACACATCTACCTTATAGCTAGAACTCTGTATATGGAAATGTTGCACTACTCTGCCATGTAGCTAGCTCTCTGTATATGAACATTTTGGATACGTCTGCCATGTATCTAGTTCTCTGTACATGGATATGTTGGACTGATGTGCCAAGTAGGTAGCTCTCTGTATATGAACATATTGGACATGTCTGCCATGTAGCTAGTGCTCAGTATATGGACATGTTGGACACATCTCCCATTTAGCTAGAACTCTGTATATGGAAATGTTGAACTACTCTGCCATGTAGCTAGCTCTCTCTATAAAGACAAGTTGGATTCATCTGCCTTTTACCTAGAACTCTGTATATGGAAATGTTGCACTATCATGCCATGTAGCTAACTCTCAGTATATGGACATGTTGGACCACTATGCCTTGTAGTTAGCTCTCAGTATATGGACACGTTGGACACATCTTCCAATTGCCTAGGACTCTGTATATGGTTATGTTGCACTACTCTACCATGTAGCTAGTTCTCTGTATATAGACATGATGGACACATCTGTCATGTACCTAGAACTCTGTATATGGGAATGTTGCACTACTGTGCCATGTAGCAGGCTCTCTGTATATGGTAAAGTTGGACTCATGTGTCTTGTACCTAGAACTCTGTATATGGAAATGTTGCAATACCCTGCCGTGTAGCTATCTCTCTGTATATGGACATTTTGGGCTCATCTGCAAAGGACTAGCTCTCTGTACATGCTTATGTTGGACTAATCCGAAAAGTAGGTAGCTCTCTGTATATTAACGTTTTAGACTTGGCTAGCTCTCAGTATATGGACACGTTGAACACATATGCCATGTACCTAGAGCACTGTATATGGGATTGTTGCACTACTCTAACATGTAGCTAGCTCTCTGTACATGGATATATTGGACTGATCTGCGAAGCCGGTAGCTCTCTGTATATGAACATACTGGACTTGTCTTCCATGTATGTGGCTCTCAGTATATGGACACATTGTACACATCGGCCATGTAGATACTACCCTGAATATAGACTTGTTGGGCTACTTGTCCATGTAGCTAGCTCTCAGTTCATGGACACGTTGGACACATATGCCATGTAGCTAGAACTCTGTATATGGAAATGTTGCACTATCCTGCCATGTAGCTATCTCTCTGTATGTGGGCATTTTGGATTAGTCTGATATGTAGCTAGCTCTCTGTCCATGGATATGTTGGACTGATGTGCCAAGTAGGTAGCTCTCTGTATATGAACATATTGGACATGTCTGCCATGTAGCTAGTGCTCAGTATATGGACACGTTGAACACATCTGCCATGTACCTAGAGTACTGTATATGGGATTGTTGCACTACTCTAACATGTAGCTAGCTCTCTGTATATGTACATTTTGGACATGTCTGCCATGTAGATACCTTTCTGTACATAGATATATTAGACTGATTCGCCAAGTAGGTAGCTCTCTGTATATTAACATATTGTACTTTTTTGCTATGTACATAGCTCTCAGTATATGGACACTTTGGACTCATCTGCCATGTAGCTTGAACTCTGTGTATGTAAATGTTGCACTACCCTGCTATCTCTCTGTATATGGACATTTTGGGATCATCTACATAGAGCTAGCTCTCTGTCCATGAATATGTTGGACTGATCTGCCAAGTAGGTATCTGAACATATTGGACTTGTCTGCCATGTAGCTGCCTCTCAGTATATGGACACTTTGGACACATCTACCATGTAGCTAGAACTCTGTATATGGAAATGTTGCACTACTCTGCCATGTACCTAGCTCTCTGTATATAGACAAGTTGGACTAAACAAACTTGGAGCTTGAACTCTGTATATGGAAATGTTGCAGTACCCTTCCATGTACCTAGCTCTGTGTGTATGTACATTTTGGACTTGTCTGCCATGTAGATAGCTCTATGTACATGGATATGTTGGACTGGTCTGCCAAGTAAGTAGCTCTCTGTATATGAACATATTGGACTCATCTGCTATGTAGCTTGAAGTCTGTATATGAAAATGATGCACTAATTTGCCATGAAGCTAGCTCTCTGTATTTGAACATTTTGGACTCGTCTTCCAAGAAGCTAGCTCTCTGTACATGGATATGTTGGATTGATCTTCCAAGTAGCAAGCTCTCTGTATATGAACATATTGGACTTTTCTGCCATGTAGCTAGCTCTCAGTATATGGACATGGTGGAATCATCTTCCATGTAGCTAGTATCCTGTATATGGACCTGTTGGACTACTCTGCCTTGTAATTAGCTCTCAGTATATGGACACATTGGACACATCTGCCATATACCTAGAACTCTGTATATGGATATGTTGCACTACTCTGCAATGTAGCTCGCTTTCTGTATATAAAGAAGTTGGACTCTCTACCTTGTACATAGAACTCTGTATATGGAAATGTTGCATTACCCTGCCATGTAGCTAGCTCTCTGTATGTGGGCATTTTGGACTAGTCTGATATGTAGCTAACTCTCTGTCCATGGATATGTTGTACTGATCTTCCAAGTAGGTAATTTGCTGCATATGAACATATTGGACTACTCTGTCATGTAGGTGGCTCTCAGTATATGGACAAGTTGGACACATCTGCCATGTAGCTAGTACCCTGAATATGGACATGTTGGACTACTCTGCCATGTAGACACGTTGGACACATCTTCAATGTATCTAGAACTCTGTATATGGAAACGTTGCATTATTCTGCCATATGCTGTAGCAATCTCTCAGTATAGGGACATGTTGGACACATCTGCCCTGTAGCTAGAACTCTGTATATGGAAACGTTGCACTAATCTGCCATGTAGCTAGCTCTCAGTATATAGACACGTTGCACACATCTGCCTTGTAACTAGAATTTTGTATATGGAAATGTTGCACTCCCCTGTCATGTAGCTAGCTCTCTGTATATAGACATTTTGAATTTGTCTGCCATGTAGCTAGCTCCATGTACATGGATATTTGGAATGATCTGCCAAGTAGGTAGCTCTCTGTATATGAACATATTGGACATCTCTGTAATGTAGGTAGCTCTCAGTATATGGACAGCTTTTATACATCTGCCATGTAGCTAGAACTTTGTATATGGAAATGTTGCACTACCCTGCCATGTAGCTAGCTCTCTACATATGGACATTTTGGACTCGTCTGCCATGTTGGTATCTCTCTGTACATGGATATGGTGGAGTGATCTGCCATGTTGGTAGCTCTTTGTATATGAACATATTGGACTTTTCTGCCATGTAGCTTGTTCTCTGCATATGAACATGTTGGTCTTATATGGCTTGAAGCTATTCCTCTATATATACACATGTTGGCCTCATCAGCCATGTATATGGACGTTTTGGACCCGTCTTCCATGTACCTAGCTCTCTCTGTATGAACATGTTGGACTCATCTGCCTTGTAGCAAATTGTCTATATATACACATGTTGGACTCATCTTCATGTAGCTAACTCTCAGTATATGGACATGTTGGATTCATCTGCCATGTAGCTAGTACACTGTATATGGACATGTTGAACTACACTGCCATGTAGCTAGCTCAGTATATGGACACGTTGGATTCATCTTGCATGTTGCTTGAACTCTGTATTTGGAAATGTTACACTACTCTGTCATGTAGCTAGCTCTCTGCATATGGACATTTTGTACTCGTCTGCCATGTAGCTAGCTCTCCTTTCATGAATATATTGGATTTATCTGCCATGAAGCTAGCTCTCTGCATAGATATGCTGGACTGATCTGCCATGTAGGTAGCTCTTTGCATATGAACATATTGGACTTGTATATCAAGTAACTAGCTCTCAGTATATGGACATGTTGGTCTCATCAGCCATATATCCAGCTCTCTCTGTAAGTATATGTTAGAATCATCTGCCTTGTAGCTAGCCCTCTAAATATATACATGTTGGTATCATCTGCATTGTAACTAACTCTAAGTATATGGACACGTTGGACTCATCTGCCATGTAGCTAGCTCTCAGTATATGGACATGTTGGACTCAGCTGCCATGTACCTAGCTCTCTGTGCATGGATATGTTGGACTTGTCTCTGTTCATACAGAGCGTAACTAGCTCTATGTATATGGACATGTTGGTCTCATCAGCCATGTAGCCAGCTCTCTCTGAAATAGCATGTTTGAATCATCTGCCTTGTAGCTAGTCCTCTATATATACATGTTGGACTCATCTACCATGTAGCTAATTCTCAGTATATGGACATGGTGTACTCATCAGCCATGCAGCAAGCTCTCTGTATATGAACATGTGGAACTCATCTGCCTTGAAGCTAGTCTTCTATATATACATGTTGGACTCACTTGCCATTTAGATAACACTCTGTATATGGTCATGTTGGACTACAATGCTATGTAGTTTACTCTCAGTATATGGACATGTTGGACTCATCTGACATGTAGCTGTCTCTCAGTATATGGACATGTTCGACTCGTCTGCCATGTAGCTAGAACTAAATATATGGATATGTTGGAATACTCTGCCCTGTAGCCAGCTCTCTGTATATGGACACGTATGACTCACCTGTCATCTAGCTAGAGCTCTGTATATGGACACTTTGGACTCATCTGCCATGTTGCTAGCTCTCTATGCATGGATATTTTGGACTGATCTGCCATGTAGGTAGCTCTCTGTATATGAACATATTGGACTTGTCTGCCATGTAACTAGATCTCTGTAAATGGACTTATTTGTCTCATCAGACATGTATCCAGCTCTCTCTGTATAAACATGTTGGAATCATCTGCCTTGTAGCTAGATCTCTATATATACATGTTGGACTCATCTGCCATGTAGCTAACTCTTAGTATTTGGTCACGTTGGACTCATCTGTCATGTATCTAGTACTCTGTATGTGGACATGTTGGAACTACTCTTCCATGTAGCTAACTTTCAGTATATGGAAACATTCGTCTTGTCTGCCATGTAGGTAGCTCTCAGTATATGGACATACTGGATTCATCAGCCATGTGTGCAGCTCTCTCTGTATGAATATGTTTGACTCATCTGCCTTATAGCCAGCCCTCTAAATGTACACATGTTGGACTCATCTGCCATGTACCTAACTCTCAGATTATGGACATGTTGGACTCATCTACCTTGAAGCTAGTACTCTGTATATGGACATGTTGGACTACTCTGCCACGTAGCTAGCTCTCTGCATATGGACATTTTGGACTCGTCTGCCATGTAGCTAGCTAGCTCTCCATCCATGGATACGTTGCACTGATCTGCCATGTAGGTAGCTCTATGTATATGAACATATGGGACTTGTCTGCCATGTAGCTAACTCTCAGTACATGGACATGTTGGACGCATCTTCCATGTAGCACTGATCTGCCATGTAGGTAGCTCTATGTATATGAACATATGGGACTTGTCTGCCATGTAGCTAACTCTCAGTACATGGACATGTTGGACGCATCTTCCATGTAGCTGGGACTCTGTATAAGGACATGTTGGACTACTCTGCCATGTAGCTAGCTCTTAGTGTATGGACACATTGGACTCATTTGAGATGTATCTAGAACTCTGTATATGGAAATGCTGCAGTACTCTGTTATGTAGCCAACTCTCTGTATATGGATACTTTAGACTTGTCTGCCAGGTATCTAGCTCTCTGTTCATGGATATGTTGGACTGATCTGCCATGTAGGTACCTCTCTGTATATGAACATGTTGTATTCATCAGCCATGTAGCCAGCTCTCTGTGTATGAACATGTTGGACTCATCTTTCTTTTAGCTAGTCCTCTATATATACATGTTGGACTCATCTGCCATGTAGTTAACTCCCAGTAGATGGACATGTTGGACTCATCTGCCATGTAACTAGTACTTTGTATATGGACATGTTGGACTACTCTGGCATATAGCTAACTCTCAGTATATGGACACGTTGGACTCATCTGCCATGTAGGTAGCTCTCAGTATATGCACACGTTGGATTCATCTGCATTGTAGCTAGAACACTGTATATGGAAATGATGAACTACTATGCCATGTAGCTAGCTATCTGTATATGGACATTTTTGACTCGTCTGCCATGTCGCTATCTCTCTGTGCATGGATATGTTGCACTCAAGTTCCCTGTATTTAGCTCTCTGTATATGAATATATTGGACATTTCTGCCAAATCGCTAGCTCTCTGTACATAGATATGGTGTACTGATCTGCCAGGGAGGTAGCTCTCTGTATATGAACATATTTGACTTGTCTGCCATGTAGCTAGCTCTCTTTATATGGACACGTTTGACACATCTGCCATGTAGGTAATTCTTAGTACAAGAATATGTTGGACTCATCTGTCATGTAGCTAACTCTCTGAGCATGGATATGTTGGACTGATCTGCCATGCAGGTAACTCTCGGTATATGAATATTTGGGACTGGTCTGCCCTGTAGCTAGCTGTCAGTATATGGACATGTTGGTCTCATCAGTCATGTTGCCAGCTCTCTCTGCATGAATATGTTCGACTCATCTGCCTTTTAGATAGTCTGCTAAATATACACATGTTGGACTCATCTGCCATGCAGCTAGCTCTCAGTATATGGACACGTTGTACTCATCTGCCTTGTATCTAGAACTCTGTATATGGAAATATTGCACTACTTTGTCATGTAGCTAGCGATCTGTATATGGTCATTTTGGGCTAGTCTTCCATGTAGCTAGCCCTCTTTGCTGGACTGATCTGCCATGTCGGTAGCTCTCTGCATATGAACTTATGGGACTTGTCTACCAAGAAACTAGCTCTCATATAGTGACATGCTGGACTATTCTGCCATGTAGCTAGCTCTCATTATATGGACACGTTGGACTCATCTTCCATGTAGCTATCTCTCAGTATATGGACACGTTGGACTCATCTGGCATGTAGCTAGATTTGGAAATGTTGCACTACTCTGTCACGTATTTAGCCCTCTGCATATGGACATTTTGGACTCGTCTGCCATGTAGCTAGCTCTTTGTTCATGGATATGTTGGACTTATCTGCCATGTAGCTAGCTACCTGTGCATAGATATGCTGGACTGATCTGCCATGTAGGTAGCTCACTTCATATGAACACATTAGACTTGTTTATCAAGTAACTAGCTCTCAGTAAATAGATATGTTGGATTCATCAGCCATGTAGCCAGCTCTCTCTGTATGAATATGTTCGAATCATCTGCCTTGTAGCTAGCCCTCTAAATATACACATGTTGATATCATCCGCCATGTAGCTAGCTCTCAGTATATGGACACATTGGACACATCTGTCATGTAGCTAGAACTCTGCATGTGGAAATGTTGCACTACTCTACCGTGTAGCTAGCTATCTGTATATGGACATTTTGGACTCATCTGCCATGTAGCTAGCTTTCTGTGCATGGATATGTTGGACTGATCTCTGTTCATACAGAGAGTAGCTAACTCTCTGTATATGGACATGTTGGTCTCATCAGCCATGTAGCCAGCTCTCTCTCTCTGAAATAGCATGTTGGAATCATCTGCCTTGTAGCTAGTCCTCTATATATACATGTTGGACTCATCTGCCATGTAGCTAACTCTCAGTATATGGACATGGTGTACTCATCAGCCATGCAGCAAGCTCTCTGTATATGAACATGTTGAACTCATCTGCCTTGAAGCTAGTCCTCTATATATACATGGCACACTCATCTGCCATGTAGCTAACACTTTGTATATGGTCATGTTGGACTACTCTGCCATGTAGCTTACTCTCAGTATATGGACACGATGGACTCAACTGCCACGTAGCTGGCTTTCAGTATATGGACATGTTGGACTCATCTGGCATGTAGCTAAAAATCTGTATATGGAAATGATGCACTACTCTGCCATGTAGCTAGCTATCTGTACATGAACATTTTTGACTCTTCTCCCATGTAGCTAGGTCTCTGTGCGTGGATATGTTGGACTGATCTACCATGTAGGTAGCTCTCTGTATATGAACATATTGGACTTGTCTGCCTTGTAGCTTGTTCTCTCTACATGGACATGTTGGACTCATCAGCCATGTATCCAGCACTCTCTGTATTAACATGTTGGAATCATCTGCCTTGTAGCTAGTCCTCTATATATACACAAGTTGGACTCATCTGCCGTGTATCTGTCTCTCAGTATATGGACATGTTGGACTCATCTGCCATGTAGCTAGAACTCTGTATATGGAAATGTTGCACTACTCTGCCATGTAGATTGTTCTCTGTATGTGGACATTTTGGACTCGTCTGCCCTGTACCTAGCTCACTGTGCATGAATATGTTCGACTGATCTACCATGTAAGTAGTTCTCTGCATATTAAGAAATTGGACTTGTCTGCCATGTAGCTAGCTCTGTGTATATGGACATATTGGACTCATCAGCCATGTCGCCAGCTTTCTCTGTATGAACATGTTGGATGCATCTGCCTTGTAGCTAGTCCTTTATATATACACAAGTTGGACTCATCTGCCATGTAGCTAGCTCTCTGTATAGGGACATGTTGAACTCCTCTGCCATGTAGTCAGCTCTCTCTGTATGAATACGTAGGACTCATCTGCATTGAGGTTGTTGTTGTTGTTGTTGTTAAGTGCCATCGAGTCGGTTCCGACCCATAGCGACCCTGTAACAGGGTTTCTGAGGGTGTAAATCTTTATGGGAGTAGAAAGTCTCATCTTTCTCCCGCGGAGCAGCTGGTAGTTTCGAACCGCTGACCTTATGGTTCACAGCCCGATTCGTAACCACTACGCTACCAGAGCTCCTCTATATACACATGTTGGACTCATCTGCCATGTAGCTAACTCGCAGTATATGGACATGTTGGAATCGTCTGCCATCTAGCTAACTCTCAATGTATGGACATGTTGAACTCATCTGCTATGTAGCTAGTACTCTGTATATGGACATATTTGACTACCCTGACATGTAGTTAGCTCTCAGGTTATGGACACATTGTACTCATCTGCCATGTAGCTAGTACTCTGTATATTAAATGTTGGAGTACTCTTCCACGTAGAGCGCTCTCAGTATATGGACACGTTGGACTCATCTGCCATGTAGGAGAACTCTGTATACGGAAATGTAGCACTACTCTGACATGTAGCTCGCTTTTTGCATCTGGACATTTTGGACTAGTCTGCCTTGTTGCTAGGTCTCTGTGCATGGACATTTTGGACTCATCTGCCATGTAGCTAATTCTCAGTATAAGGACACTTTGGATGCATGTGCCATGTAGCTAACTCTCAGTATACGGACATGTTGGATTCATTTGCCATATAGCTAGTACTCTGTATATGGAAATGCTGGAGTACTCTGCCATGTAGCTTGCTGTTAGTTTATGATCACGTTGGACTCTTCTGCCATTTAGCTAGTACTCTGTATGTGGAAATGTTGGAGTACTCGGCCATGTAGCTTGCTCTCAATTTTTGGACATATTGGTCCCATCTGCCATGAAGCTATCTCTCTGCATATGGACATTTTGTACTCATCAGCCATATTGCCAGCTTTCTCTATATGAACACGTTGGACTCATCAGCCTTGTAGCTACGCCTCTGTATATACACATGTCGGACTAATCTGGCATGTAGCTAACTCTCAGTATATGGACATGTTGGACTCATCTGCCATATAGCTAGTATTCTGTATTTGGACATGTTGGACAATTCTGCAATGTAGCTATCTCCCAGTTTATGGACACATTGGACTCATCTTACATGAAGCTAACGTTCAGTGTATGGACATGTTGGAATTATCTACCATGTAGCTAGTAATCTGTATATAGACACGTTGGACTCATCTGCCATGTAGTAGAAATCATTATATGGAAATGTTGCACTTCCCTGCCATGTAGCTAGCTCTCTATATATAGACATTTTGGAAACGTCTGCTATGTAGCTAGCTCTCTGTACATGGATATGTTGGACTGACCTGCCATGTAGTTAGCTCTCTGTATATGAACATATTGGATTTGTAAGCCATGTACCTAGCTCTCTATATATTGACATGTTGGATTTGTTTGCCACATAGAAACTCACTGTATGAATATGTTCGAAGCATCTGCCTTGAGCTAGTCCTCTCTATATACACATGTTGGACTCATCTGCCATGTAGTTAACTCTCAGCATATGGATATGTTGGACTTATCTGACATGTAGCTAACTCTCAGTATATGGACAAGTTGGACTCATGTGCCATGTAGCTAGAACTCTGTATATGGAAATGAGGCACCACTCTGCCATGTAGGTAGCTTTCTGTATATGGACATTTTGGAGTTGTCTGCCATGTAGCTAACTCTCTGTGCATGGATATGTTGGACTGATATGCCATATAGGTAGCTTTCTATATATGAACTTAGTGGTCTTGAATGTCATGGAGCTAGTACTCTGCATATGGACATTTTGGACTACTATGCCATGTAGCTAACTCTCAGTATATGGACACTTTGGACTCATTTGTCATGTAGCTAGTACTCTGTATATGGAAATGTTGGACTACTCGGCCATGTAGCTAACTCTCTGTATATGGACATGTTGGACTCATCTGTCATGCAGCTAGAACTCTGTATATGGACATGTTTGACCCATCAGCCATGTAGCCAGCTCTCTCTGTATGAACATGTTGCACTCATCTGCCTTGCAGCTAGGCCTCTATATAGACACTTGTTGGACTCATCTGCCATGTAGCGAGCACTCTCTATATATGGATATGGTGGACACATCTGTGATGTAGTCAGCTCTCTCTGTATGAATACATTGGCCTTATCTGCGTTGAGGTCATCCTCTATATATACACATGTTGGACTCATCTGCCATCTAGCTAACTCTCAATATATGGACATGTTGGACTCATCTCCCATGCAGCTTTTACTCTCTATATGGATATGTTGGGATACCCTGCCATGTAGCTAGCTCTCAGTTTATGGGCAAGTTGTACTCATCTGACATGTAGCTAGTACTCTGTATATGGAAATGTTGCAGTACTATTCCATGTAGCTAGCTGTCAGTATATGAGCACGTTGGACTCATCTGCCATGTAGCTAGAACTCTGTATATGGACATTTTGGACTCGTCTGCCATGTTCCTAGCTCTCTGTGCATGGATATGTTGGACTGATTTGCCCTGTAGGTAGCTGTCTGTATATGAACATATTAGACTTGTCTTCCATGTAGCTAGCTCTCAGTATATCGACATGTTGGAATCATAAGCCATTTAGCTAAAATTTTGTATATGGAAATGAGGGACTACTCTGTCATGAAGGTAGCTCTCTGTATATGGACATTTTGCACTCGTCTGCCATGTACCTAGCTATCTGTGCATGGATATGTTCCATTGATCTGCCATGTAGGTAGCTCTTTGTATATGAACATAGTGGACTTGTCCGCCATGTAGCTAGTACATTGTATATGGACATGTTGGACTCCTCTGCCATGTAGCTAGCTCTCACTTTATAGACACTTTGGACCCATTTGCCATGTAGCTAGTACTCTGTATATGGAAATGTTGGACTACTCTGCCATGTAGCTAGCTCTCAGTATATGGACATGATGGACTCATTTGCCATGTAGCTAGAACTCTACATATTGGCATATTGGACTCATCAGCCATGTAGACAGCTCTCTCTGTATGAACATGTTGTACTCATCTGCCTTCTAGCTACTCCTCTATATATACACATGTTTGTCTCATTTGCCATCTAGCTAACTCTCAATATATGGACATGTGAGACTCATCTGCCATGTAGCTAGCTCTCAGTTTATGGACATGTTGTACTCATCTGTCATGTAGCTAGTCTCTGTATATGGAAATGTTGGACTTCTCTGTCATGTAGCTAACTCTCAGTATCTGAATATGTTGGGCTCATCTGCCATCTAGCTAACTCTCAATATATGGACGTGTTGGAATATCCTGCCATGTAGCTAGCTCTCAGTTTATGGACATATTGTACTTATCTGCCAGGTAGCTAGTACACATTATTTGGAAATGTTGGAGTGCACTATCATGTAGCTAGCTCTCAGTATATAGACATGGTGGACTCATCTGCCATGTAGCCAGCTCTCTGTGTATGAACATGTTGGACTCATCTGCCTTGTAGCTAGCCCTCTCTATATATACTTGTTCGTATATTCTGCCATGTGCCTAAGTCTCAGTATATGGACATGTTGGACTCATCTACCATGTAGCTAGAACTCTGTATATGGAAATGTTGCACTACTCTTCCATGTAGCTAGCTCTCTGAATATGTACATTTTGGACTTTCCTGCCCAGTAGCTAGCACTCTGTGCATGGATATGATGGACTGATCTGCCATGTAGGAAGCTCGCTGTATATGAACATGTTGTACTTCTCTTCCATGTAGCTAGCTCTCTGTATATGGGTATGTTGGACTCATCAGCCATGTACCCAGCTCTCTCTGGGTGAACACGTTAGACTCATCTGCCTTGTAGATAGTACTCTCTATATACACATGTTGGACTCTTCTGCCATGTAGTTAACTCTCAGTATATGGACATGATGGACTCATCTGCCATGTAGTTAGTACTGTGTATATAGACATGTTGGACTAGTCTGCCATGTAGCTAGAATTCTGTATATGGAAATGATGCACTTCTCGGCCATGAAGCTAGGTCTCTGTATATGGACATTTTGGATTTGTCTGCCATATAGCTAGGTCTCTGTGGATGGATATGTTGGACTGATCAGCCATGAAGTTAGCTCTCTGTATATGAACATCTTGGACTTGTCTGCCATGTAGCTAGCTCTCTGGACTTGTATGGCATGTAGCTAGCTCTCTGGGCATAGATATGTTGGATTGATCTGCGATGTAGGTAGCTCTGTATATGAACATATTGGAATTGTCTGCCATGTAGCTAGCTTTCTGGATATGGACATGTTGGACTCGTCTATCATGTAGCCTGCTCTCTCTGTATGAATATGTTGGACTCATCTGCCTTGATCTACTCCTCTATATATACATATGTTGCACTCACCTGCCATGTAGCTAACTCTCTGTATATGGACACGTTGGACAAATCTGCCATGTAGTTAGAACTCTGTATATGGAAATTTTGCACTACACTGCCATGAAGCTAGCTTTCTGTATATAGACAAGTTGGATTCATCTTCCTTTTTACTGAGAACTCTGTATATGGAAATGTTGCACTGCCCTGCCATGTAGCTAGCTCTCTATATATGGACATTTTTAACTCCTCTGCCATGTCCAAGCTCTCTGTACACGGATATGTTGGACTTATCTGCAAAGTAGATAGCTCTCTGTGTATGAACATATTGGACATGTTTGCCATATAGCTAGCTCTCAGTATAAGGACACGTTGAACACATCTGTCATATGGCTAGAACTCTGTATATGGAAGTGCTGCACTACTCTGCCATGTAGCTAGCTCTTTGTATATAGACAACTTGGACTCAACTGCCTTGTAGGTAGAACTCTGTATATGGAAATGTTGCACTACCCTGCCGTGTAGCTAGCTCTCTGTATATGGACATTTTGGACTCCTCTGCCATGTAGCTATCTCTCAGTGTATGGATATATTGGACACATCTGCCATGTACCTAGATATCTGTATATGGAAATGTTGCACTACTTGGCCATGTAGCTATCTCTCTATGTATGGACAAGTTGGACGCATCTGGCTTGTACCTAGAACTCTGTATATGGAAATGTTGTATTACCCAGCCTTGTAGTTGGCTCTCTGCATATGGACATTTTGGACTCATCTGCCATGTAGCCAGTTCTCTGTACATGGATATGTTGGACTGATCTGCCAAGTAGGTAGCTTTCTGTATATGAACATATTGGACTTAATTGCCATGTAGCTAGCTCTCAGTATTTAGAAATGTTGTACACATCTGCCATGGAGCCAGAACTATAAATATGGACATGTTGTATTACTCTGCCATGTAGCCAGCTTTCTGTATATAGACAATTTGGACTCATCTGCCTTGTAGCTAGAACTCTGTAAATGGAAATGTTGCCCTACCTTGCCATGTAGCTAGCTCTCAGTATAAGGACACGTTGGACACATCAGCCATGGTGCTAGAACTCTATATATGGAAATGTTACCTTACACTGCCAAGTAGCTTGCTCTCTGTTTATAGACAAGTTGGACTCATCTACCTTGTAGCTAAAACTCTGTATATGGAAATGTTGAACTTCCCTGCCATATAGCTAGCTCTCTGTATATAGACAAGTTGGGTTCATCTGCCACGTAGCTAGATCTCTGTATATGGAAATGTTGCACTAACCTGCCATGTAACTAGCTCTCTGTAGATGAACATATTGGACTTGTCTGACATGGAGCTTGCCCTCAGTATATGGACATGTTGGACACATCTGCCTTGTAGTTAGTACCCTGTATATGGACATATTGGACTACTCTGTCATATAGCTAGCTCTCAATATATGGACACGTTGGAAACATCTGCCATGTAGCTAGAACTCTGTATTTGGAAATGATACACTAGTCTTCCATGAAGCTAGCTCTCTGTATATGGATATTTTGGACTCGTCTGACATGTAGCTAGCTCTCTGTACATGAATTTGTTAGTCTGATCTGCCATGTAGGTAGCTCTCTGTATATTAACATATGGGTCTTGGCTGCCATGTAGCTAGCTCTCAGTATATGGACATGTTGGACTCATCTGCCATGTATCTAGTACCCTGTATATGGTTATGTTGGATTACTCTGCCATGTAGCTAGCTCTCATTGTATGGACACGTTGGACATATCTGTCATGTACCTAGAAATCTGTATATGGAAATGTTGCA
>NW_006408670.1:7565415-7566770 GCF_000296735.1 Chrysochloris asiatica
TGCCATGTAGCTAGCTCTCTGTATATAGACAACTTGGACTCATCTGCCTTGGAGCTAGATCTCTGTATATGGAAATGTTGCACTACCCTCCTGCCATGTAGCTAGCTCTCTGTATATGGACATTTTGGACTCGTATGCCATGTAGCTAGCTCTCGGTACATGAATATATAGAACTGATCTGCCAAGTAGGTAGCTCTCTGTATATGAACATATTGGACTTGCCTGCCATATAGGTAGTTCCCAGTACATGGACATGATCAAATCATCTGACATGTAGCTATCAAACTGTATATGTACATATAGGACTGCTCTGCAATGTAGCTAGCTCTCAGTGTATGGACACGTAGGACACATCTGCCATGTACATAAAATTCTGTATTTGGTAATGTTGCCCTACCCTGCCATGCAGCTAGCTCTCTGTATATAGATAAGATGGACTCATCTGCCTTGTACCTAGAATTCTGTATATAGAAATATTGTACTACCCTTCCATGTAGCTACCTCTCTGTATATGGACATTTTGTACTCATCTGCCATGTAGCAAGCTCTTTGTACTTGGATATGTCATTTAGCTAGAACTCTGTATATGGAAATGTTGCACTGCACTGCCATGTATCTAGCTCTCTGTATATAGACAAGTTGGACTCATCTGCCTTGTAGCTAGAAATCTGTATATGGAAATGTTGCACTACCCTGCCATGTAGCTAGCTCTATGTATATGCACATTTGGGACTCATCTGACATGTAGCTAGAACTCTGTATATGATAATGTTGCACTACTCTGCCATGTGGCTTGCTCTCAGTATATGGACATGTTGGAAACATCTGTCATGTAGCTAGAGCTCTGTATATGGAAGTGTTTCAGTACTCTGCCATGTAGCTAGCTCTCTGTAGTTAGACGAGTTGGATTCATCTGCCTTGTACCTAGAACTCTGTATATGGAAATGTTTCACTATCTTCCACATAGCTATCTCTCAGTATATAGACAAGTTGGATTCATCTGCCTTGTAGCTAGAACTCTGTATACAGAAATGTTGCACTACCCTTCCATCTGGCTAGCTCTCTGTATATGTACATTTTGGTCTTGTCTGCCAGGTAGCTAGCTCTCTGTACATGGATATGTTGGACTGATCTGCCAAGTAGGTCGCTCTCTGTATATGAACATATTGGGCTTGTCTGTCCTGTAGCTAATTCTCAGAATATGGATACATTGGACTCATGTGCCCTGTAGCTAGAACTATGTATACGGAAATATTGCATTACTCTGCCATGTATCTAGCTCTCTGTATATAGACAAGTTGGATTCATCTGCCTTGTAGCTAGAACTCTGTATATGGAAATGTTGCACTACCCTG
>NW_006408670.1:7566870-7569397 GCF_000296735.1 Chrysochloris asiatica
CCATGTATCTAGCTCTCTGTATATAGACAAGTTGGATTCATCTGCCTTGTAGCTAGAACTCTGTATATGGAAATGTTGCACTACCCTGCCATGTGTTTAGCTTTCTGTATACTGATATGTTGGACTGATCTGCCACGTAGGCAGCTCGGTGTATATTAACATATTGGACTTGTCTGCCATGTAGGTAGCTCTCTGTATATGTACACCTTGGACACATATGCCATGTAGCTACAACTCTGTATATGGAAATGTTGCACTACCCTTCCATGTAGTGAGCTCTCTTTATATGGACAAGTTGCAGTCGTCTGCATTGTAACTGGAACTCTGTATATGGAAATGGTTCACTGCCCAGCCATGTGGCATTATGAAATCGTCTGCCATGTACCTAGCTCTCTGTATATGGATATTTTGGACTCGTCTGGATATGTTGGATTGATCTGCCAAGTATGTAGCTCTCTGTGTATGATCATATAGGATTTGTTTGCCATGTAGGTGGCTCTCAGTATATGGACATGTTGGACACATACGCCATGTAGCTAGATCTCTTTATATGGACATGTTTTACTACTCTGCCATGTAGCTAGTTCTCAGTATATGGAAATGTTGGACTCCACTGCATTGTAGCTAGTGCCCTGTATATGGACATGTTGTAATACTCTGCCATGTAGCTAGCTCTCAGAATATGGACACGTTGGACACGTCTGCCAAGTAGCTACAACACTGTATATGGAAATGTTGGACTCATCTGCCTAGTAGATAGATATCTGTATATGAAAATGTTGCACTACCCTGCAATGTTGCTAGCTCTCTGTATATGGACATTTTGGACTCATCTGCCATGTAGCTAGCTGTCTGTACATGGATATGTTGGACTGATCTGCCAAGTTGGTAGCTCTCTGTATGTGAACATATTTGACTTGTCTGCCTTGTAGCTAGCTCTCAGTATATGAAGACTTTGGACACATCTGCCATGTAGCTAGAACTCTGTATATGGAAATGTTGCACTATTCTGCCTTTTAGATAGCTCTCTGTATATAGACAAGTTGGACTCATCTGCCTTGTAGTTAGAACTCTGTATATGGGAATGCTGCCCTGCCCAGCTATGTGGTTAACTCTCTCTATATATGGAAATTTTGGACTCGTCTGCCATGTAGCTAGCTCCCTGTACATGTATAGGTTGGACTTATCTGACAAATAACTATCTCTCTGTATATGAACATATTGAACTTGTCTGCCATGTAGCTAGCTCTCAATATATGGACATGTTGGATACATCTGCCATGTAGCTAGAACTCTGTATATGGAAATGTTGCACTACCCTGCCATGTGGCTAGCTCTCTGTATATGGACATTTTGGACTCGTCTGTCATGTAGCTAGCTCACTGTACATGAATATGTTGAACCAATCTGCCAAGTAGGTAGCTCTGTATGTGAACATATTGAATTGTTTGCCAAGTAGGTAGCTCTCAGTAGATGAACACCTTTTCCACATCTGCCATGCAGCTTGAACTCAGTATATTGAAAGGTTGCACTAGCCTGCCATGTATGCAGCTCTCTATATATGGACATTTGGGAACTGTCTGCATGTAGCTAGCTCTCTATACATGGATATGTTGGACTGATCTGAAAATAGGTAGCTCTCTGTATATGAACATATTGGACTTGTCTGCCATGTAGGTGACACTCAATATATGGACATGGTGGAAACATCTGCCTTGGAGCTAGTACCCAGAATATGGACATGTTGGCCTACTCTGCCATGTAGCTAGCTATCAGTATATGGACACGTTGGACACACCTGAAATGTAGCTAGCTCTGTGTACATGGATATGTTGGACTGATCTACCAAGTAGGTATCTCTCTGTATATGAACATATTGAACTTGTCTGCCATATAGCTACCTCTCTGAATATGGACACATTGGACACATCTGCCATGTAGTTAGAACTCTATATATGGATGTGTTGCACTACTCTGCCATGTAGCTAGCTCTCTGTATATAGACACGTTGGACTCATCTAACATGTAGCTAGAACAATGTATATGGAAATGTTGCACTGCCCTGCCATGTAGCTAGCTCTCTGTATATGGACATTTTGGATTTGTATGGCATGTAGCTAGCTCACTGTACATTAATATGTTGAACTCACATGCCAAGTAGGTAGCTTTCTGTGTATGAACATATTGGACTTGTCTGCCATGTAGTTAGCTCTCAAAATATGGGCATGTTGGACTCATCTGACATGTAGCTAGTGTCCTGTATATGAACATGTTGGACTGCTCTACCATGCAGTTAGCTCTCAGTGTATGGACACATTGGACACATTTGCCATGAACCTAGAACTCTGTGTATGGAAATGTTGCACTACCCTGCCATGTAGCTAGCTCTCTATATATAGACAAGTTGGACTCATCTGTCTTGTACCTAAAATTCTGTATATGGAAATGTTGCACTACCCTGCCATGTAGCTAGCTCTCTGTATATGGACATTTTGGACTCATCTTCCATGTAGCTTGCTCACTGTAC
>NW_006408670.1:7569497-7573300 GCF_000296735.1 Chrysochloris asiatica
TATGGAAATGTTGCACTACCCTGCCATGTAGCTAGCTCTCTGTATATGGACATTTTGGACTCATCTTCCATGTAGCTTGCTCACTGTACATGGATATGTTGGACTGATCTGCCAAGTATGTAGCTCTATCAATATGAACATGTTGGTGGCTCTCAGGATGTTGACACGTTGGACACATCTGCCATGTAGCTAGTACCATGAATATGGACATGTTGGACTACTCGGCCATGTAGTTAGCTCTCAGTATATGTACACGTTGGAAACATCTGCCATGTAGCTAGAACTCTGTATATGGAAATGTTGCACTACTCTGCCATGTAGCTAGCTCTCTGTATTTGGGCATTTTGGACACATCTGGCATGTAGCTAACTCTCTGTGCATAGATATGCTGGACTGATCTGCCATGTAGGTAGCTCTCTGCATATGAACATATGGAACTTGTCTGTTATGTAGCTTGCTCTCAGTATATGGTCATTTTGGACTCATCAGGCATGTAGTCATCTCTGTGTATGAACATGTTGGACTCACCTGCCTTCTAGCTAACCCACTAAATATACACATGCTGTAATAATGTTTTATGTAGCTAACTCTCAGTATATGGCCTTGTTAGATACATCTGCCATTTAGCTAGCTCTCTGGATATGGACATGTTGGTTTCATCAGCCATGTAGCCATCTTTTCTGTATGAACATGTTGGACTCATCTGCCTTTTAGCTAGTCCTCTATATATATACATGTTGGACTCATCAGCAAAGTAGCTAACTTTCAATATATGGACATGTTGGATTCATCTGCCAAGTAGCTATTACTTTGTATATAGACATGTTGGACTACTCTGCCATATAGCTAGCTCTCAGTATGTCGACACGTTGGGCTCATCTGCCATGTAGCTAGAACTCTGAATATGGAAATGTTACACTACTCTGCTATGTCGCTAGCTCTCTGTATATGGACATTTTGGTCTCGTCTGCCATGTAGCTAGCTCCCTGTGCATGGATATGTTGGACTGTTCTGCCATGTAGGTAGCTCTCTGTATATGAACATATTGGACTTGTCTGCCATGTACCCAGCTCTCTGTATCTGGACATGTTGGACTCCTCAGCCATGTAGCCAGCTCTCTCTGTATGAACATGTTGGAGACATCTGCCTTGTAGCTAGTCCTCTTTATATACACATGTTGGACTCAACTACCATGTAATTAACTCTCAGTATATGAACATGTTGGACTAGTCTGTCATGTAGCTAGCTCTCAGTATATAGACATGATGGACTCAACTGCCATGTAACTAGAACACTTTATATGGAAATGTTGCACTACTCTGTCATGTACCTAGCTCTCTGTACATGGACATTTAGGGCTCGTCTGCCATGTAGCTAGCACTCTGTGCATAGATTTGCTGGACTGATCTGCCATGTAGGCAAGCCTCTGTATATGAACATATGGGACGTGTATTCCATGTAACTAGTGCTCTGTATATGGACATGTTGGACTCATCAGTTATGTAGCCAGCTCTCTCTCTATGAACATGATGGACTCATCTGCCTTGTAGCTAGACCTCTCTATATATGTAGGACTCATATACCATGTAGCTAACTCTCTGTATATGGACATGTTGGACTCATCTGCCATGTAGCTAGTACACTGTATATGGAAATGTTGCACTACTCTGTCATGAAGTATATGGACATTTTGGACCAGTCTGGCATGACCCTAGCTCTCTGTGCATGGATATATTGGACTGATCTGCTATGTAGGTAGCTCTCTGTGTATGAACATATGGGACTTGTCTGCCATGTAGTTAGCGGCTTTTTATAAGGATGTGTTTGACTCATCAGTAATGTAGCCAGCTCTCTCTGTATGAACATGTTGGACTCATCTACCATGTCATTAACTCTCAGTGTATGGTCATGTTGGACTAGTCTGCCATGTAGCTAGCTGTCAGTATACAGACATGATGGACTCATCTGCCATGTAACAAGAACTCTGTATATGGAAATATTGCACTACTCTCTCATGTAGCTAGCTCTCTGTATATAGACATTTTGGGCTTGTCTGCCATGTAGCTAGCTCTCTGTGCATAGATATGCTGGACTGTTCTGCCATGTAGGTAGCTCTCTACATACGAACATATGGTACTTTTGTTCCATGTCACTAGTGCTCTGTATATGGACATGTTGGACTCATTAGCCATGTAGCCAATTCTCTCTGTATGAACATATTGGACTCATCTGCCTTGTAGCTAGTCCTCTATATATACATGTTGGACTCATAAGCCATGTAGCTAACTCTCTGTATATGGACATGTTGGACTCATCTGCCATGTAGCTAGTACTCTGTATATGGAAATGTTGCACTACTCTGTCATGAAGCTAGGTCTCTGTATATGGACGTTTTGGTTTCGTCTGCCATGTCCCTAGCTCTCTGTGCATGGATATGTTGGACTGATCTGCCATGTATGTAGCTCTCTGTATATGAACATATGGGACTTCTCTGCCATGTAGTTAGCACTCTGTATATGGATATGTTGGTCTCATCTGTCATGTAGTTAACTCTCAGTATATGGTCATGTTGGAATAATCTGTCATGTAGCTATCTCTCATTATATAGACACGATGGACTCAAGTGCCATGTAAGTAGAACTCTTGTATATGGAAATGTTGCAATACTCTGCCATGTAGCTAGCTCTCTGTGCATAGATATGATAGATTGATCTGCCATGTAGGTAGCTCTCTGTATATGAACATATGGTACTTGTCTGCCATGTCGCTAGCGCTCTGTATATGAATATGTTGGACTCATAAACCATGAAACCAGCTCTCTCTGAATGAACATGTTGGACTCATC
Organism: Chrysochloris asiatica; assembly: GCF_000296735.1. Lineage (NCBI taxonomy): Eukaryota > Metazoa > Chordata > Mammalia > Afrosoricida > Chrysochloridae > Chrysochloris > Chrysochloris asiatica. The sequence continues at coordinate 7,572,343 of NW_006408670.1, forward strand.
TGCCATGAAACTAGTCATCTATATATACATGTTGGACTCATCTGCCATGTAGCTAACTCCCTGTATATGGACATGATGGACTCATCTGCCATGTAGCTAGTTCTCTGTATATGGAAATGTTGCACTACTCTGTCATGTAGTTAGATCTCTGCATATGGACATTTTGGACTCATCTGCCTGTCCCTAGCTCTCTGTGCATTGATATGTTGGACTGATCTGCCATGTAGGTAGCTCTCTGTATATGAACATATTGTACTTGTCTGCAAAGTAGCTAGATCTCTGTATATAGACAATTTGGACTCGTCTTCCATGTAGTCACCTCTCTCTGGATGAACATGTTGAACTCATCTGCCTTGTAGCTAGTCCTCTATATATACACATGTTGTACTCAACTGCCATTTAGTTAACTCTCAGTATATGGACATGTTGGACTAGTCTGTCATGTAGCTAGCTCTCAGTATATAGACACGATGGAACCAACTGCCATGTACCTAGAATTCTGTATATGGAAATGTTGCCCTACTCTGTCATGTAGCTTGTTGTTGTTGTTGTCAGGTGCCATCGAGTCGGAACCGACTCATAGCGACCCCATGCTCAGCAGAACGAAACAATGTTTGATCCTAGGCCAACTTCACTAACGCTGCCACACTTGAGTCCATCAATGAGGCCACCTGGCTGATCCATCTCGGTGGGTGTCTTCCTCTTTTTCTCTGACCCTCCATCCTACCCAGCATGACATCCTTCTCCAGCGATTGTTTCCTCCGGACAATATGTCCAAAGTAGGAGACATTAAGCTTAGCCATTCTGGCCTCCAAGGAGCACTCTGGCTGCACTTCTTCCAAAACAGATCTATTGGTTCTTTTGGCAGTCCATGGCAACCTCAGTATTCTCCTCCAACACCACAACTCAAAGGCATCAATTCTTCTACGATCCTCCTTATTCACTGTCCAGCTTTCGC
>NW_006408670.1:7574880-7577621 GCF_000296735.1 Chrysochloris asiatica
TCTTTCCACAGATGTAGTCTATTTGATTTCTATGTGTTCCATCTGGCGAGGTAGCTAGCTCTCTGTATATGGACATTTTGGGCTCGTCTGCCATGTAGCTAGCTCTCTTTGCATAGATATGCTGGACTGATCTGCCATGTAGTTAGCTCTCTGTATATGAGCATATGGGACTTGTCAGTCATGTAGCTAGCACTCTGTATATGGACATGTAGGACTCATCAGCCGTGTGCCCAGCTGTCTCTCTATGAACATGCTGGACTCATCTGCATTGTAGCTAGCTCTCTAAATAAACACTTGTTGGATTCATCTACCATGTAGCTAACTCTCAGTATATGGACACATAGGACTCATCTGCCATGAAGCTAGTACTATGTATTTGGACATGTTGGACTACTCTGCCATGTAGTTAGCTCTTAGTATATGGACATATTGGACTCATCTGTCATGTAGCTAGAACTCTGTATATGGAAATGTTGCACTACTCTGTCATGTAGCTAGCTCTCTGTATATGGACATTTTGGACCCGTCTGCCATGTAGCTAGCTCTCTATGCATGGACATGTTGGACTGATCTGCCATGTAGGTAGCTCTCTGTGCATGTATATGTTGGACTGATCTGCCATGTAGCTAGAACCCTGTATATGGACATGTTGTACTACACTCCCATGTAGCTAACTCTCAGTATATGAACACGTTGGATTCATCTGTCATGTCACTAGAATTCTGATTATGGAAATGTTGCACTATTCTGCCATATATCTAGCTCTTTGTATATGTACGTTTTGGACTTGTATGCCATGTTGGTAGCTCTCTATATATGGACATGTTCGACTCATCAACCATGTAGCTAACTCTCAATATGTGGACATGTTGGATTCACCTGCCATGTAGCTAGTACTCTGTATATGGACATTATGGACTCGTATGCCATGTAGCTAGCTCTCTGTACATGGATATGTTGAACTGATCTGCTATGTAGGTAACTCTCTGTATAAGAACATATTGGACTTGTCTGTCATGTAGCTACCTCTCTGTATATGAACATTTTGAACTCCTCTGCCATGTAGCTAGCTCTGTGTGCGTGGATATGTTTGACTGATATTCAATGTAGCTAGCTCTTTGTGCATGGATATGTTGGACTGATCTGCCATGTAGCTAGTACCCTGTATATGGACATGTTGGACTACACTGCCATGTAGCTAACTGTCAGTATATGGACACTTTGGACTCATCTGTCATGTAGCTGGAACTCTGTATATGGAAATGTTGCACTCTTCTGACATATACCTAGTTCTTTGTATATGGAAATTTTCGACTTGACTGCTATGTAGCCAGCTCTCTCTGTATGAACATGTTGGACTCATCTGCCTTGAAGATAGCTCTCTAAATATACACATATTGGACTCATCTGCCATGTAGCTTACTCTCAGTATATGGATGTGATGTACTCACCTGCCATGTAGTTATTTCTCTGTATATGAACATGTTGGAATTTTCTGACATGTAGGTAGCTCTCTGTATATGGTCATGTTGGACTCATCAGCCATGTAGCTAACTCTCAGTATGTGGACATGTTGGATTCACCTGCCATGTAGCTAGTACTTTGTATATGCACATTATGGGTTCGTCTGCCAAGTGGCTAGCTCTCTGTACATGGATATTTTGAATTGATCTGCTATGTAGGTAGCTCTCTGTATAAAAACATATTGGACTTGTCTGTTATGTAGCTACCTCTCTGTATATGGACATGTTGGACTCATCAGTCATATAGCCAGCTCTCTGTGTGTAAACATGTTGGATTCATCTGCCTTATAATTATTCCTCAATATATACACATGTCGGACTCATCTGCCATGTAGCTAACTCTCAGTATATGGACATGTTCAACTCATCTGCCATGTAGCTAGTACCCTGTATATTGACTTGTTGGACTACTCTGCCATGTAACTACCTCTCAGTATTTGGACACGTTGGAGTCATCTGCCATGAAGCTAGAACTCTGTATATGAAAATGTTGCACTACTCTACCATGTAACTAGCTCTCAGTATACAGATATTTTGGACTCGTCTGCCATGTATCCAGCTCTCTCTGTATGAAAACGTTGAACTCATCTGCCTTGTAGCTAGTCCTCTATTTATACACATGTTGGACTCATCTGCCATGCAGCTCGAACTCTGTATATGGAAATGTTGCAATACTCTGTCATGTAGCTAGCTCTCTGCATATGGACATTTTGGACTTGTATGCCATGTAGCTAGGTCTCTGTGCATGTATATCTTTGACTGATCTGCCATGTAGCTAGAACTCCGTATGTGGAAATGTTGCACTACTCTGCCATGTAGCTGGCTCTCTGTATACAGATATTTTGTACTCGTCTGCAATGTATCTAGCTATCTGTGCATGGATATGTTGGACTGATCTACCATGTAGGTAGCTCTCTGTGTATGAACATATTGGACTTATCTGCCATGTAGCTAGCTCTCTGTATATGGACATTTTGCACTCATCAGCCATATAGCCAGCTCTCTCTTTATGTACATGCTGGACTCATCCGCCTTGTAGCTAATCCCCTATATATACATATGTTGGACTCATCTACCATGTAGATAAATCTCAGTATATGGACATGTTGGACTCATCTGCCATGTAGCTATTACTCTTTATATGGACATGTCAGACTACTCTGCCATGTAGCTAACTCTCAGTATATGGACACGTTGGACTCATCTGCCATGTAGGTA
>NW_006408670.1:7578242-7596717 GCF_000296735.1 Chrysochloris asiatica
GAAATCAGATAATAAAAAGAATATTGTGATCACACTTACGTCCTTTCCTTTCCCTCACAATAAAGCAATTATTGTAGCTAGTGAAGCATAAGTAGTCTTAACAGAATATGGTAGAAGAATCATTAAATGTAGATGTTTGACTATAGAACTAAGAGTTTCTGATATATTTCAAAGAAACAGTGGTTACGCACATCCCCTGACTATTGTTGTAAATAAAATAATTACTGATTTTCCAAAACTGGCATTGATTAAACACTTATGTAATGTAGTAAAATGATATAAAAACTGTGGTCTTAGAGCAATAAAGAGAGACATCTTTGGATGGAAAGAGAGTCTCCATGAATTCATTCACCAAATTATTTCCCACCAAAAAAGACACCCGTGGGGTCTCACCCCCTCCACTGTAGTGGTTGGTAGCATGCATTGTTATGTTGGACTGATCTGCCATGTAGGTAGCTCTCTGTATATGGACGTGTTGGACTCATCAGCCATGTAGCTAACTCTAAGTATGTGACATGTTGTAGTCACCTGCCATGTAGCTAGTACTCTGTATATGGACACTTTGGACTCGTCTGCCAATGTATCTAGCTCTCTGTTCATGGATATGTTGAACTGATCTGCCATGTAGGTAGCTCTCTGTACAAGAATATATTGGACTTGTCTGTCATGTAGTTACCTCTGTGTACATGGACATGTTGGACTCATCAGTCATGTAGCCAGCGCTTTGTGTATGAACATATTGGATTCATCTGCCTTGTAAGCAATCTTCTATATATACACATGTTAGTCTCATCTGCCATGTAGCTAACTCCCAGTATATGGAAATGTTGGACTCATCTGCCATGTAGCTAGAACCCTGTATATGGACATGTAGGACTACACTGCATGTAGCTACCTCTCAGTATATGGACACGTTGGACTCATCTGTCATGTAGCTAGCACTCAGATATGGAAATGTTGCACTATTCTTCCATATAGCTACCTCTCTTTATATGGACATTTTGGACTCGTCTGCTATGTAGCTAGCTTTCTCTGAATGAACATGGAGGACTCATCTGCCTTGTACTATTCCTCTATATATACACATGAGGGACTCATCTGCCATGTAGCTACCTCCCAGTATATGGACATGTTGGACTCATCTGCCATGTAGTTAGTACTCTGTATATGGACATGTTGGACTACTCTACCATGTAAATAACTCTCAGTATATGGACACGTTGGACTCATCTGTCATATAGCTAGAACTCCGTACATGGAAATGTTGCACTATTCTGCCATTTAGCTAGTTATTTTTATATGGACATTTTTGACTCATCTGTCATGTAGCTAGCTCTCTGTGCATAGATATGCTGGACTGATCTGCCATGGACGTAGCTCTCTGTATAGAAACATATGGGATTTGTCTGTCGTGTAGCTAGCTCTCTGTATATGGACATGTTGAACTCATCAACAGTGTAGCCAGTGCTCTGTTATGAACATGTTTGAGTTATCTGAATTGTAGCAAACGCGCTAAACATACACATGTTGGACTCATGTGTCATGGAGCTAACTCTCAGTATATGGACATGTTGTAATCACCTGTCATGTAGATAGTGTGCTGTATATGGACATGTAGGACTACTGTGTCATGAAACTAGCTCTCAGTATATGGACATGTTGGACTCCTCTGCCATGTAGCTAGAACTCTGTATATGGAAATGTTGCACTATTCTGTCATGTAGCCAGCTTTCTGTATTTGGACATTTTGGACTCATCTTCCATGTAGGTATCTCTGTTCATGGATATGTTGGACTGATCTGCCATTTAGGTACCTCTCTATATGAAAATATAGGACTTGTCTGCCATTTAGCTAGCTCTCTGTATATGGAAATGTTGTACTCATCAGCCATGTAGCCAGCTCTCTATGTATGAACATGTTGGACTCATCTGCCTTGTAGCTAGTCCCTATATATATCTAATGGACTCATCTGGCATGTAGATGACTCTCAGTATATGGATGTGTTTGACTCATCTTCCATGTAGATGACTCTCAGTATATGGACACTTTGGACTCATCTGTCATGTTGCTAGAACTCAGTATATGGAAATGATGCACTACTATGCCATGTAGCTAGCTATCTGTATATGGACAGTTTGGAAATGTCTGCATGTAGCAAGCTCTCTGTTCATAGATATGCTGGACTGATCTGACATGAAGTTAGCTCCCTGTATATGAACACACTGGACTTGTCTACCAAGTAACTAGGTCTCAGTATATGGACATGTTTGACTCATCAGCCATGTACCCAGCTCTCTCTGTATGAATATATGCGACGCATCTGCCTTGTCGATAGGCCTCTAAATATACACATGTTGGACTATTCAGCCATGTAGCTAGCCCTCAGTATATGGACAGGTTACACACATCTGCCATGATACTAGAACTCTGTATATGTAAATGTTGTACTACTTTGCCATGTACCTAGCTCTCTGTATATAAACAATTTGGACTCATCTTCCTAGTAGCTAGTACTTTGTATATGGAAATGTTGCACTATCCTGCCATGTAGCTAGCTCTCTGTATATGGACATTTGGGACTCATCTGCCATGTAGCTAGCACTCTTTACATGAATATGTTGGACTGATATGCCAAGTAGGTTGCTCTCTGTATATGAACATATTGGACTTGCTAGCTCTCAGTATATGGACACTTTGGATTCATCTGCCATGTAGCTTGAACTGTGTATATGGAAATGATGGACTACTCTGCCATGTAGCTAGCTCTCTGTATGTGGACATTTTGGACTCATCTGACTTGCAGCTAGATCTCTGTGCATGGATATTTTGGACTGATCTCTCATGTAGCTAGCTATCAGTATATGGACATGTTGGACACATCTGCCATTAGCTAGAAGTCTGTATATGGAAATGTGGCTCTACCTTGCCATTTAGGTAGCTCACTGTATATGGACTATTTCGTCTCTTCTGCCATGTAGCTAGCTCTCTGTACATGGATATGTTAGACCAATCTGCCAGGTAGATTGCTCTCGGTATGTGGACATTTTGGACTCCTCTGCCATGTAGCTAGCTCTCTGTATATAGGCAATTTGGACTCATCTGCCTTGTATCTAGAACTCTGTATATGGAACTGTTGCCCTACTTTGCCATTTAGCTAGCTCTCTGTATATGGACTATTTTGACCCTTCTGCCATGTAGCTAGCTCTCTGTACATGGATATGTTGGACCAATTTGCCATGTAGCTAGCTCTGTGTATATGGACATTTTGGACTCCGCTGCCATGTACCTAGGTCTCTGTACATGGATATGTTACAGTGATCTTTGAAGAAGGTAGCTCTCTGTGTATGAACATATTGGACTTGTCTGCCATGTAGCTAGCTCTCAGTATATTTACATGTTGGACACATCTGCCATGTACCTAGAACTCTGTATATGGAAATGTTGCACTACTCTGTCATGTAGGTAGCTCTCTGTATACAGACAAGTTGGACTCATTTGCCTTGTACCTAGAACTCTGTATGTGGAAATGTTGCACTAACCTGCCATGTAGCTAGCTCTCTGTATATGGACATTTTGGACTCGTGTGCCATGTAGCTTGCTATCTCTATGTAAATGGATATGTTGGACACATCTGCCAAGTAGGTAGCTCTCTGAATATGAACAAATAGGACTTGTCTGCCATGTAGGTAGCTCTCTGTATAAGCACACCTTTGGCACATCTGCCATGTAGCTAGAACTCAGTATATGGAAATGTTGCACTACCCTGATATGTAGCTAGCTCTCTGTATATGGACATTTTGGACTTATCTGCCATATATCTAGCTCTCTGTACATGGACATGTTGGACTGATCTGTCAAGTAGGTAGCTCTCTGTATATGAACAGTTTGGACTTGTATGCCATGTAGGTGGCTCTCAGTATATGAACAAGTTGGACATATCTGCCATGTAGCTAGTATCCTGAATATGGACATGTTGAACTTCTCTGCCATGCAGCTAGCTCTCCGTATATGGACACGTTGGACACATCTGCCATGTAGCTAGAAGTCTGTATATGGAAATGTTTCCCTACCCTGCCATGCAGTTAGATCTCTATATATAGACAAGTTGGACTCATTTGCCTTGTAGCTAGAAATCTGTATACGGAAATGTTACACTACCCTGCCATGTAACTAACTCTCAGTATATGGACACGTTGGAAATATCTGCCATGTAGCTAGAACTCTGTATATGAAAATGTTGCTCTACACTGTCATGTAGCTAGCTCTATGTAAATAGACAAGTTGAACTCATGTGCCTTGTAGCTAGAACTCTGTATATGGAAATGATGCACTACACTGCCATGTAGCTAGCTCTTTGTATATGGACATTTTGGACTCGTCTGCCATGTATCTAGCTCTCTGTACATGGATATGTTGGACTGATTTGTCAAGTACGTAGCTCTCTGTATATGAAAATATTGGACTTGTCTTCCATGTAGCTAGCTCTCCGTATATTAACACGTTTAACACATCTGCCATGTAGCTAGATCTCTGTATATGGAAATGTTGCACTACTCTGCCACATAACTAGCTCTCAGTATATGAACATGTTAGACACATCTGCCAGGTAGCTCATACTCTGTGTATGGAAAAGGGGCAATATTCTGCCATGTAGCTAGCTCTCTGTATACAGATATTTTGGACTTGTCTGCTATGTAGCAAGCTCTCTGTGCATGGATATTTTGGACTGATTTGCCATGCAGGTAGTTCTCAATATATGGAGATGTTGGTGTCATCTGCCATGTAGCTAGTGCTCTTTATATGGAAATGCTGCTCTACCCTGTCATGTAGCTAGCTCTCTGAATATGGATATTTTGGACTGATCTGCCATGTAGCTAGCTCTCAGGATATGGCCATTTTGAACACATCTGCCATGTCGCTAGAACACTGTATATGGAAATGTTGCCTTACTCTGACATTTAGCTAGCTCTCTGTATATAGACAAGTTGTACTCATCTGCCTTGTAGCTAGATCTCTGTATATGGAAATGTTGCACTACCCTGCCATGTAGCTAGCTCTCTGTATATGGACTTTTTGGACTCTTCTGCATGTAGTTAACTGTCTATACATGGATATGTTGGACTGATCTGTCCAATAGGTAGATCTCTGTATGTGAAAATATTGGACTTGTCTGCCATATAGCTAGCTCTCAGTATATGGACACGTTGGACACATCTGCCATGTATCTAGAATTCTGTATATGGAAATGTTGCACTACTCTGTCTTGTAGCTAGCTCTCTGTATATAGACAACTTGGACAAATCTGCCATGTACCTAGAACTCTGTATATGGAAATGTTGCACTACCCGGCCATGTAGCTACCTCTCTGTATATGGACATTTGGCACTCGTCTTCCATGTAGCTATCTCTCTTTACATGGATACGTTGGACTAATCTGTCAAGTAGGTAGATCTCTGAATATGAACATATTGGACTTGTATGTCATGTAGGTTGCTCTCTGTGTATGACAAGTTTGACACAACTGCCATGGAGCTAGTACTCAGTATATGTAAATGTTGCAATATACTGCCATGTAGCTAGCTCTCTGTATGTGGACATTTTGGATTCGTCTGCCATGTAGCTAGCTCTCTGTACAAGGATATGTTGGACTGAACTGCCAAGTAGTTTGCTCTCTGTATATGAACATATTGGACATGTCTGCTATGTAGGTGGCTCTCAGTATATGGAAAAGTTTGACATATCTACCATGTAGCGAGAAAACTGAATATGGACATGTTGGACTACCCTGCCATGTAGCTAACTCTCAGTATATGCACATGTTGGACACATCTGGCTGGTAGCTAGAACTCTGTATATGATAATTTTGCACTACCGTGCCATGAAGTTAGATCTCTTTATATAAACAAGTTGGACTAATCTATCTTGTAGCTAGAAATCTGCATATGGAAATGTTACCTTATCCTGCCATGTAGATATCTCTGTGTACTTGGATATTTCAAACAAAATTTGGACTCCTAAGAAGGCACATGTACATTTAAAAAAATTGTTACTAGTGATGAGACATGGCGAGTAAATGGCATGATATAGAATAGAAGTATTCTAAATTTTGGACTCGTTTGCCATGTAGATAGCTCTATATACATGGATATGTTAACTGATTTGCCAAGTAGGTAGCTCTCTGTAAATGAACACATTGGACTTGTTTGCCATGGATCTAGCTCTCAATATATGGACACGTTGGACTCATCTGACATGCAACTAGTACCTTGTATATGGACATGATAGACTGCTCTGCCATGTAGCTAGCTCTCAGTGTATGGACACATTGGACACATCTGCCATGTACCTAGAACTTTGTACATGATAATGTTGTACTACTCTTCCATGTAACTAGCTTTCTATATATAGACAAGTTGGACTCATCAGCCTTGTACCTAGAACACTGTATATGGAAATGTTGCATTAAACTGCCATGTAGCTAGCTCTCTGTATATGGACATTTTGGACTCATACATGGATATGTTGGACTGATCTGCCAAGTAGGCAGTTCTCTTTATATTAACATATTGCACTTGTCTGACGTGTAGGTTGCTCTCAGTATATGGACACATTGGACATATTGGCCATGTAGCTAGTACCCTGAATATGGACATGTTGTGCTACTCTGCATTGTACCTAGCACTCAGTATATGAAAACTTTGGACACATATGCCAAGTAGTTTGAACTCTTTATATGGAAATGATGCACTACTCTGCCATGTAGCTAGCTCTCTGTATATGGACATTTTGGTCTCTTCTTACATGTAGCTAGCTCTCTGTGCATGGATATTTTGGATTGATGTGCCATGTAGGTACCTCTCAGTATATGGACATGTTGGACACATCTGCCATGTAGTTTGAACTCTGTATATGGAAATGTTGCACTACCCTGCCATATAGCTAGCTCTATTTATATGAACATATTGGACTTGTCTGCCATGTATCTAGCTTCCAGTATGTGGAAATGTTGGAAACATCTGCCATGTAGTTAGAGCTCTGAATATGGAAATGTTGCACTACTCTGCCATGTATCTAGCTCTCTGTACATGGATTGGTTGGACTGATCTGCAAAGTACTTAGCTCTCTGTATATGAACATATTAGACTTGTCTGCCATGTAGCTAGCTCTCAGAATATGGACACGTTGGACACATCTGCCATGCATCTAGAACTCTGTATATGGAAATGTTTCACTACTCTGCCATGTAGCTAGCTCTATGTATATAGACAAGTTGGTCTCATAAGCCTTGTACCTAGAACTCTGTACATGGAAATGTTTTACTACCCTGCCATGTAGCTAGCTCTCTGTATATGGACATTTTGGACTCGACTGCCATATAGCTAGCTCTCTGTACATGGATAGATTGGACTGATCTGCCAAGTAAGTAGCTCTCTGTATATGAACATACTGGACTTGTATTACATGTAACTGGCTCTCAGTATATGAACACCGTTTACACATCTGCCATGAAGCTGTAACTCAGTATATGGTAATATTGCACTACCCTGCCATGTAGCTACCTCTCCGTACATGGATATGTTGGACTGATCTGCCAAGTCGGTAGCTCTTTGTATATGAAAATTTTGGACTAGTCTGCATTGTAGCTAGCTCTCTGTGCATAGATATTTTGGACTGATATGCCATGTAGGTAGCTCTCAGTATATGGACACGGTGGACACATCTGCCATGTAGCTAGAACTCTGTATATGGAAATGTTGCACTGCCCGACCATGTAGTTCTGTCTCTATATATAAACAAGTTGGACTCATCTGCCTTGTATAAAGAACTCTGTATGTGGAAATTTTGCACTACTTTGCCATGTAGCAAGCTCTCTGTATATGGACATTTTGAACTTGTCTGCCATGTAGCTAGCTCTCTGTACATGGATATGTTGGTCTGATCTGCCAAGTAGGTAGCTCTCTGTATATGAACATATTGGACTTGTCTGCCATGCAGCTAAGCTCTCAGTATATAGACATGTTGGAATCATTGGCCATGTAGCTAGTACAATGTATATGGGCATGTTGGACTACTCTAATATGTAGCTAGCTCTCAGTGTATGGACATGTTGGACACATCTGTCATGTACCTAGAACTCTGTATATGGAAATATTTCACTACCCGGCCATGTAGCTAGCTCTCTGTATTTGGACATTTTGGACTCGACTGCCATATAGCTAGCTCTCTGTACATGGATATGTTGGACTGATCTTCCAAGTAGGTAGCTCTCTGTATATGAGCATATTGGACTTGTCTGCCATTTAGGTGGCTCTCAGTATATGAACACCGTTCACAATCTGCCATGTAGCTGTAACTCAGTATATGGAAATGTTGCACTATCCTGCCATGTAGTTAGCTCTCTGTATATGAACATTTTGGAATCGTCTGCCATGTAGCTAGCTCTCTGTACATGGATATCTTGGACTGATCTGCCAAATAAGTAGCTCTTTGTATATGAACATATTAGACTTGACTGCCATGTAGGTGGCTCTTAGTATATCAACAAACTGGACACATCTGCAATATAGCTAGTACCCTGAATATGGACATGTTGGACTACTCAGCCAAGTAGCTAGCTCTCAGTATATGGACATGTTGGACACATCTGCCATGTAGCTAGAACTCTGTATATGGAAATGGTGCATTACCCTACCATGTAGCTCGATCTCTATATATAGACAAGTTGGACTCATCTGCCTTGTAGCTAGAACTCTGCATATGGAAATGTTGCACCACCTTGCCATGTAGCTACCTCTCTGTATATGGATATTTTGGACTCGTCTGCCATGTAGCTTGCTCTCTGTACATGGATATGTTGGACTGATCTGCCAAGTAGGTAGCTCTCTGTATATGAACGTACTGGACTTGGCTGCCATGTAGATAGTTCTCATTATATGGACATGTTGGATTCATCTGCCAGGTAGCTATTGCTCTTTATATGGACAAGTTTGTACTGCTTTGCCATGTAGCTAGCTTCAGTATATGGACACGTTGTACTCATCTGACATGTAGCTAGAGCTTTGTATATTGAAATGGTACACTACTCTGCCATGTACATAGCTCTCTCTGTATGAACATGTTGGACTCATCTGCCTTGTAGATCATCCGCTAAAGATAAACATGTTGGACTCATATCCATGTAGCTATCTCTCAGTATATGAACATGTTGGACTCATCTGCCATGTAGCTAGTACTCTGTATATGGATATGTTGGACTACTCTGCCATGTAGCTATCTCTCCGTATATGGTCATTTGGACTTGTCTGCCATGTAGCTAGGTCTCTGTGCATAGATATACTGGACTGATCTGCCATGTAGGGAGCTCTCTGTATATGAACATATTGGACTTGTCTGCCATATAGTTAGCTGCCAGTATATGGACCTGTTGGACTGACCAGCCATGTAGCCAGTTCTCTCTTTATGAATGTTTTCAACTCATCTGCCTTGTAGATAGTCCTCTAATTATACACATATTGGACTCATCTTCCATGTAGCTTACTCTCAGTATATGGACATGTTGGACTCACCTGCCATGTAGCTAGGACTATGTATTTGGCCATGTTGGACTACTCTTCCATGTAGCTAGCTCTCAGTATATGGACATGTTGGACTCATCTGTCATGTAGCTAGAACTCTGTATATGGAAATGTTGCACTACTCTGTCATGTAGCTTAGTCTCTGTATATGGACATTTTGGACTAGTTTGCCATGTAGCTAGCTCTCTGAGCATGGATATGTTGGATTGATCTGCAATGTAGTTAGCTCTCTGTGCATGGATATGTTAGACTTATCTGCCATGTAGCTAGTACCCTGTATATGGACATGTTGGAGTACACTACCATGTAGCTTACTCTCAGTATATGGACACGTTGGACTCATCTGTCATGTAACTACAACTCTGTATATGGAAACGTTACACTACTCTGCCATGTAGCTAGCGCTCTGTATATGGACATTTTGGACTTTTCTGCCATGTAGCCAGCTATTTCTGTATGAACATGTTGGTTTTATCTGCCTTGTAGATCGCCCTCTAAATATACACATATTGGACTCATCTGCCATGTAGCTTACTCTCAGTATTTGGACATGTTGCACTCACCTGCCATGTAGGTACCTCTCTCTATATGGACATGTTGGACCTGTCTGTCATGTAGCTACCTCTTTTTGTATGAATGTGTTGGATTCGTCTGCCTTGTAACTAGTCCTCTCTCTATATATACACATGTTGGACTAATCTGCCATGTAGCTGACTCTCAGTATATGAACATGTTGGACTCATCTTCCATGTAGCTAGTACCCTGTATATGGACATGTTGGACTACTCTGCCATGTAGCTAACTCTCAGTATATGGACACGTTGGACTCATCTGCCATGTAGCTAGAACTCTGTTTATGTAAATGTTTTGCTATTCTGCCATATAGCTACCTTTTTGTATATGAACTTTTAGGATTTGCCTGCCATGTAGCCAGCTCTCTCTGTATGAAAATGTTGGACTCATCTGCCTTGTAGCTAGTACTCTATATATACACATGATGTACTCATCTGTTATGTATCAAACTCTCAGTATATGAACATGTTGGACTCATCTGCAATGAAGATAGTATTATGTATTTGGGCATGTAGGACTCATCTGCCATGAAGCTAGCTCTTAGTATATGGACACGTTGGACTCATCTGACATGTAGCTAGAACTCTGTATATGGAAATATTGCAGTAATCTGTCATGTAGCTAGCTCTCTGCATATGGACATTTGGATTTGTCTGCCTCGTAGCTAGCTCTCTGTGCATGGATATCTTGGACTGATCTGCCATATAGGTAGATTTCTGCATATGAACATATTGGACTTGTCTGCCATGTAACTAGCTCTCAGTATATGGACACGATGGATTCATCTGCCATGTAGCTACAACTCTGTATGTGGAAATGTTGCACTACTCTGCCATGTAGCTTGCTCTCTATATATGGATATTTGGACTCGTCTGCCATGTAGCTAGCTCTCTGTGTGGATATGTTGGACTGATCTACCATTTAGGTAGCTCTCTTAATTTGAACATATTGGACTTATCTGCCATGTAGCTAAATCTCAGTACGTGACATGTTGGATTCACCTTCCATGTAGATAGTACTCTGTATATGGACATTTTGTACTTGTCTGACATGTAGCTAGCTCTCTGTGCATGGATATGATGGATAACGACATGTTGGACTCATTCAGCCATGTAGCTAACTCTCAGTATGTGAAATGTTGGATTCGCCTGTCAAGAAGCTAGTGCTCTGTATATGGACATTTTGGACCTGTCTGACATGTAGCAAGCTCTCTGTGCATGAATATGTTGAACTGATCTACCATGTAGGTAGCTCTCTGTATAAGAATATATTGGAATTCTCTGTCATGTAGCTACCTCTCTTTAAATGGATATGTTGGACTGATCAGTCATGTAGCCAGCGCTCTGTGTATGAACATATTGGATTCATCTGCCTTGTTACTATTCCTCTATATATACACATTTTGGACTCATCTGCCATGTAGCTAACTCTCAGTATATGTTCATGTTGGACTCATCTGCCATGTAGCTAATACCCTGTATATGGATATGTTGGACTACACTGACATGTAGCTAACTCTCAGTATATGGACACGTTGATCTCATCTGTCATGTAGTTAGAACTCTGTATTCAGAAATGTTGCATTATTCTGCCACATACCTAGTTCTTTGTATATGGACATTTGGAGTCATCTGCTATGCAGCCAGTTCTCTCTGTATGAACATGTTGGACTCATCTGTCTTGTAGCTAGTCCTCTATATATACACATGATGGACTCATCTGCCATGTACCTAACTCTCAGTAGATAAACATGTTGGACTCATCTGTCATGTAGCTAGTACTCTGTATATGGACATGTTGGACTACTCTGCCATGTATCTAGATCTCAGTATTTGGTCACATTGGAGTCATCTGCCATGAATGTAGAACTCTAAATATTGAAATGTTGCACTACCCTGACATGTAGCTAGCTCTCTTCATATGGACATTTTGGACTCGTCTGGCATGTAGCTAGCTCTCTGTTCATAGATATTCTGGACTTTTCTGCCACGGAGGTAGCTCTCTGTACATGAACATATGGGACTTGTCTGCTATGTAGCCAGCTCTCTGTGTATGAACATGTTTGAGTTATCTACCTAGTGGCTAATGCTCTAAACATACAAATGTTGGACTCATGTGTCATGAAGCTAACTCTCAGTGTATAGTCATGTTGGATTCACATGCAATGTAGATAGTGGTCTGTATGGACTTATTGGACTACTGTGCCATGAAGCTAACTCTCAGTATATGGACATGTTGGACTCATCTGCCATGTAGCTAGAACTCTGTATTTGGAAATGTTGCACTACTCTGTCATGTAGCCAGCTCTCTTTATTTAGACATTTTGTACTCATCTGACATGTAGCTAGTACTCTGTATATGGACATGTTGGACTACTCTACTCTTCTGCCTTGTAGCTGGCTCTTAGTATATGCACATGATGCACTTATCTGCCATGTAGCTAGAACTCTGTATATGGAAATGATGCACTACTATGCCATGTAGCTAACTATCTGTATATGGACATTTTGGACTTGTCTGCCATGTCACTAGCTCTTTGTGCATAGATATGTTGCACTGATCTGCCTTGTATTTCGCTCTCTGTATATAAGCATATTGGACTCGTCTAGCAGGTAGCTAGCTCTCTGTGCATAGATGTGCTGGACTGATCTGCCATGGAGGAAGCTCTCTATAGATGAACATATGGGACATGTCTGCCATGTAACTCGCTCTCTGTATATGGAGATGTTGGACTCAGCAGCCATGTAGCCAGCTCTCTGTGTATGAACAAGTTTGAGTTATCTGCCTTGTAGCTAATGCTCTAAACATACACATGTTGGACTCATGTGTCATGTAGCTAACTCTCAGTATATGGACATGTTGTATTCACCTTCCATGTAGCTATTGCTCAGTATATGGACATGTTTGATTACTCTGCTATGTAGCTAGCTCTCACTATATAGACACGTTGGACTCATCTGCCATTTAGCTAGATCTCTGTATATGGAAATGTTGCACTACTCTGCCATGTAGCTAGCGCTCTGTATATGGACATTTTGGACTCGTATGCCATGTAGCCAGTTCTCTGTTTATGAACATGTTGGATTCATCTGCCTTGTAGCTAACCCTCTAAACATACACATGTTGAACTCATCTGTCATGTAGCTGACTCTCAGTATATGGACATGTTGGATTCATCTGCCATGTAGCTAGTACTCTGTATATTGGCATGTTGGACTACTCTGCCATGTAGCTAGCTCTCAGCATATGGACACGTTGGTCTCATCTGCCATGTAGCTAACTCTCAATATATGGATATGTTATATTCACCTGCTATGTTGCTAGTACTCTGTATATGGACAATTAGGAATGGTCTGCTATGTAGTCAACTATCTGTGCATGGATTAGTTGGACTGATTTGTCATGTAGGTAGCTCTCTTTATATGGATATGTTGGACTCATCAGCCATGTAGCTAACTCACTGTGTATCAATATGTTGGACTCATCTGCCTTTTTGCTAACCCTCTAAACATACACATGTTGGACTCATCTGTCATGTAGCTAACTCTCAGCATATGGACATGTTGGACTCTACTGCCATGTAGCAAGTATTCCGTATATGGGCATGTTGAATTACTCTTCCATGTAGCTAGCTCTCAGTATATGAATACGTTGTTCTCATTTGCCATGTAGGTATAGCTCTGTCTATGGAAATGATGTACTATTCTTCCATGCAACTCACTCTGTATATGGACATTTTGGACTTGTCTGCCATGTTGCTATCTCTCTGTGCATGGATATTTTGGACTGATCTGCCATGTAGGTAGCTCTCTGTATATGAACATATTGGACTTGTCTGCGATGTAGCTAGATCTCTGTATATGGACATGTTTGTCTCATCAGCCATGTATCCAGCTCTCTTTGAATAAACATGTTGGAATCACCTGCCTTGTAGCTAGACCTCTATATATACATGTTGGACTTTTCTGCCATGTAGCTAACTCTTAGTATATGGACATGTTGGACTCATCTGCCATGTATCCAGTACTCTGTATGTGGACATGTTGGACTACTCTTCCATGTAGCTAACTTTCAGTATATGAACACGTTGGTCTTGTCTGCCATGTAGGTAGCACTTAGTATATGCATATGTTGGACTCATCAGACATATAGCCAGCTCTCTCTGTATGAATATATTGGAATCATCTGCCTTGTAGCTAGCCCTCTAAATATACACATGTTGAACTCATCTACCATGTAGTTAGTACTCTGTATATGGACATGCTGGACCACTCTGTCCTATAGCTAGCTCTCAGTACATGGACATGTTGGACTCATATATGGAAATGTTGCACTACTCGGACATGTAGCTAGCTCTCTGCATATGAACATATTGGAGTTGTGTACCAGGTAACTATCTCTCAGTATATGGACATGTTGAATTCATCAGCCATATATCCAGCTCTCTTTGTATGAATATTTTTGACTCATCTGCCTTATAGCTAGCCCTCTAAATATACACATGTTGGACTCATCTGCCATGTAGCTAGTCTCTGTATATGGAAATGTTGGACTACTCTGTCACGTAGCTAACTCTCAGTATGTGAATATGTTGGACTCATCTGCCATCTAGCTAACTCTCAATATATGGACATGTTGGACTACCCTGCCATGTAGCTAGCTCTCAGTTTATGGACATATTGTACTCATCTGCCAGGTAGCTAGTACTCTGTATTTGGAAATGTTGGAGTACACTGCCATGTAGCTCTCAGTATATGGATATGTTGGACTCATCTGCCATGTAGCTAGAACTCTGAATATGGACATGTTGGACTCATCAGCCATATCGCCAGTTCTCTGTGTATGAACATGTTGGACTCATCTGCCTTGTAGCTAGTCCTCTATATATACACTTGCTCAAATCTTCTGCCATGTACCTATTTCTCAGTATATGTACATGTTGGACTTATCTGCCATGTACCTAGTACTCTGTATATAGACATGTTGTACTACTTTGCCATGTCGCTACTCTCACTATATGGACACGTTGGACTCATCTGCCATGTAGTTAGAACTCTGTGTATGGATATGTTGCACTACTCTGTCCATGTTGCTAGTTTTCTGTAAATGGACATTTAGGAGTCATCTTCCATGTAACTAGCTCTCTGGGCATGGATTTGTTGGACTGATCTGCCATGTAGGTAGCTCCCTCTACATGAACATATTGAACTTGTCTGCCATGTAGTTAGCTCTCTGTATATGGACAAGTTGTACTCATCAGCCATATAGCCAGCTCTCTCTGTATGAACATGTTGGACTCATCTGCCTTGTTGCTAGCCCTCTATATATACTCATGTTGGACTCATAAGCCATCAAGCTAACTCTCAGTATATGGACATGTTGCACTAATGTGCCATATATCTAGTTCTCATTATATAGACATGTAGGACTCATCTGCAATATAGCTAGTACTCTGTATATGGACATTTTGGACTACTCTGCCATGTAGCTAGCTCTCAGTTTATGGACACGTTGGAGTTATCTGCCATGAAGCTAGAACTCTTTATATGGAAATGTTGCATTACTCTGCCATGTAGCTAGGTCTCTGTATATGGACATTTTGGTCTTTCCTGACAAGTAGCTTGCACTCTCTGCATGGATATGATGGACTGGTCTACCATGTAGGAAGCTCTCTGTATATGAACATATTGGACTTGTCTGCCATGTAGCTAGCTCTCTGCATATGGGTATGTTGGACTCATCAACCAGCTCTCTCTGTATGAACACGTTAGACTCATCTGCCTTGTAGATAGTCCACTATATATACACATGTTGGACTCTTCTGCCATAAAGCTAACTCTCAGTATATGGACATGATGGACTCATCTCCATGTAGTTTGTACTGTGTATATGGACATGTTGGACTACTCTGCCATGTAGTTAGCATTCAGTATATGGACACGTTGGACTCATTTGCCATGTAGCTAGAACTCTGTATATGGAAATAATGCACTCTTCTCCCATGGTAGCTAGCTCTCTGTATATGGACATTTTGGATTCATCTACCATATAGCTAACACTCTGTGCATGGATATGTTGGACTGATCTGCCATGAATGTAGCTCTCTGTATATGAACATCTTGGACTTGTCTGCCATGTAGCTAGCTTTCTGGATATGGACATGTTGGACTCAACTACCATGTCGCCAACTCTCTGTATGAATATGTTGGACTCATCTGCCTTGAGCTAGTCCTCGTTATATACACACGTTGGACTCATCTGCCATGTAGCTAACTCTCAGTATATGGATACATTTGGACTCATCGGCCATGTAGTAGAATTTTGTATATGGAAACCAGGCAGTACTCTGCTATGTAGGTAGCTCTCTGTATATGGAGATTTTGAACTCATCTGCCATGTAGCTAGTACTCTGTATATGGAAATGTTGGAATACTCTGCCATATAGCTAGCTCACAGTATATAGACACGTTGGACTCATCTACCATATAGCTTGAACTCTGTATATGGAAATGTAGCACTACTCTGCCATGTAGCTAGCTCTCTGTATATGTACATTTTGGACTTTCCTGCCAAGTAGCTTGCTCTCTGTGCATGGATATGATGGATTGATCTGCCATGTAGGTAGCTCTCTGTTTATGAACATATTGGACTTGTCTTCCTAGCTAGCTCTCTGTATATGGATACGTTGGACTCATCACCCATGTACCATGCTCTCTCTGTATGAACACGTTGGCCTCATCTGCCTTGTAGATAGTCATATATACATATTGGACTCATCTGCCTTGTAGCTAACTCTCAGTATATGGACATGTTGGACTCATCTGCCATGGAGCTAGTACTCTGTATATGGACATGTTGGAATACTCTGCCATGTAGCTAGCTCTCAGTATATGGACATGTGTGACTCATCTGCCATGTAGCTGGAGCTCTGAATACGGAAATGTTGAACTGCTCTGCCATGTAACTAGCTCTCTTTGTGGGGACATTTTGGACTCGTCTGCCATGTAGCTAGCTCTATGAGCATGGATATGTTGGACTCATCTTCTATGTAGGTAGCTCTCTGTATATTAACATATTGGACTTGTCTTCCTTGCTTTCTCTCTGTATATTGATATGTTGGACTCATCATCCATGTACCCAGCTCTCTCTGTATGAACATGTTAAACTCAACTGCCTTGTAGATACTCCTCTCTATATATACATGTTGGACTCATCTGCCTTGTAGCTAACTCTCAGTATATGGAAATTTTGGACTCATCTGCAATGTAGCTAGTACTCTGTATATGGACATGTTGGACTACTCTGCAATGTAGCTAGCTATCTGTATATGGCAATGAGGCACTACTCTGCCATGTAGGCAGCTCTCTATATACGGACATTTTGGACTTGTATGGCATGTAGCTAGCAATCTGGGCATGGATATGTTGGACTGATCTGCCATGTAGGTAGCTCTCTGTATATGAACATATTGGACTTGTCTGCCATGTAGCTATCTTTCTGGATATGGACATGTTGGACTCGTCTATAGTGTAGCCTGCTCTCTCTGTATGAATAGGTTGGACTTATCTGTCTTGATCTAGTCTTCTATATATACACACGTTGGACTCATCTTCTCTGTAGCTAACTCTCAGTATATGGACATGTTGGACTCATCTGCCATGTAGCTAACTCTCAGTATATGGACACGTTGAACTCATCTGCCATGTAGCTAGAACTCTGTATATGGAAATGAGGCATTACTCTGCCATGTATGTAGCTCTCGGAATATGGACATTTTGGACTCGTCTGCCATATAGCTAGCTCTCTGTGCATGGATATGTTGGACTGATCTGCCATATAGGTAGCTCTCTGTATATGAACATAGTGGTCTTGACTGTAATGTAGCTAGTACTCTGTATATGGACATGTTGGGTTGCTCTGCCATGTAGCTAACTCTCAGCATATGAAAATCTTGGTCTCATCTGCCTTGTAGCTAGAACTCTGTATATGGAAATGTTGCACTACCCTGCCATGTAGCTAGCTCTCTGTATATGGACATTTTGGACTCGTCTGACATGTAGCTTGCTCTCTGTGTATGGATATTTTGAACTGATATGCCATGTAGGTAGCTCACAATATATAGAAACGTTGGACATTTCTGCCATGTAGCTAGAACTCTGTATATGGAAATGTTGCACTACTCTGCCATGTAGTTAGCTTTATATATGGACATTTTGGACTCATCTGCCATGTAGCTGTTGTTGTTGTTGTTGTTAAGTGTCATCGAGTCGGTTTCGACCCATAGCGACCCTGTACAGGGTTTCCGAGGGTGTAAATCTTTACGGGA
>NW_006408670.1:7597457-7599043 GCF_000296735.1 Chrysochloris asiatica
AGTCTGCCATGTAGCCAGCTCTCTGTATATGGACATTTTGGAATCATCTGCCATGTAGCTAACTCTCTGTGCATGGATATGTTCGACTGATCTGACATGTAGGTAGATCTCTGTGAATGAACATATTGGACTTGTCTGCCATGCAGCTAGCTCTCTGTATATGGACATGTTGGACTTATCAGCCATGTAGTCAGCTTTCTCTATGAACACGTTGTCCTCATCTGCCTTGTAGCAAGTCCTCTATATATACACATATCGGGTTCTGAGACCGGCTCAGACCACTGCGTGTGTTACTCAAAGGAGAGACAAGGATTAATTAATCAGATAAGGATCAACAGGCTGATGGCTAGTGACAAAGTTTATTGTAGCAATGTGGTTTATATAGTACTTTTAGCATTAGGTCATAATTATTCTGCCTAGTTACAAGTTTTCCATAGTAACAAGGAATAAGGATAACAACCAGGATATGATTACATAAGTATAAGCATTGTTATAGCAACACAGAATCATGCGATTTTAGCTCAATTTAAGTTCCCTTTTCCAGGATTGTCCTAGTTACAATTAACAATAAGTCTCGATCACGAACATCACCATAACCAGGTGAAACTTGTCTTCAAGCCAATTATAAGAGGATGAGGGCCGACTCAGCTTTCACCACTAGATGGCACTAGTGCTGGCCTCCAACATTTCACCCTTCTTTATTTAAGGGACGTTGCCTGTCTTAGGTGGTCAGTGCGAGTTCCCAGGCTTACCCGTCATGGAAACTCATTGCAGCGTAAGGCAATGGATCTGTCTTAGGTTGACTTGGGTTCCACCAATCCTTACCCGTCATTGGCTACACGTCCTGCATGTGTCGGAGTAGTGTCTTTAGCTGGAGGCTGTGAAGACGACTCCACAGCATTTTATACTGGTTAACCTCCATCCGACGAAGGCAAGGAAGGAGGAGACAAGTAAAGATGACAAGTATGCCAATAGCTAGAATGGGACCCCACAATTGAGAAAGAGATTGTATAGTAGGGAACAATTTTTTAAGATTGTATAGAAGTTGCTTAGCTAATTCTGCAGGTTTGCTATTAAGGCGGGGAGCATAATGCATAACAATTATTTGTGCATGTAACTCATTCCATTCTCAGCTGACACTCTCAGCAATCCATACACCGTGCAGGTGGGCTTGCACTATGGGCCAAAGAAAGGCCGAGGCATTATACACAAGTTTAGTCACACAAATGGAGCGATAATCAGCATGGCACGCAAGGCATTGCCAAATCATGACTTGCTCCAAGGTATCCCCAATTAAGTTAACAGTTTCATACAGTCCATTCAGGCGATGTTCAATGGCAAGATCAATCTTTTCTTGCTGGTCCCAATTGTAAGTAATATTGTCCATCAGTTCGTTGACAGTAGCTGCAGTCTGAATTTCTTGAGTAAGTGCAACGGTGGTGATAGTGAAAGAAACATGTAAGGTGATAAAAGACATTACACCCATTACTGTAAGTCCAAGTCCTCACTTTGATCTAGAAAACAACATGGTAAATTCATTGAAAAGCTGCAAGCCGACATCATCATACCATTCTTGGGAGATGTTT
>NW_006408670.1:7599743-7600298 GCF_000296735.1 Chrysochloris asiatica
ATCTTAAACTTGAACTGGCAAAAACTTTAGCTGGCTTTTCCTAGTGGTGAAACTTATTGCTAGTGTGAGAAGCATTCTTTAGGACTATGCATGATTGAATATGGTGTGAATGTGCAAGTTTCAAATCTCTAATATATTTCCTACTAAGATTCTATTGAAAACTTTTATTATAAAATAAAAAAAATTAAAAATAAGCTGATTAAAACAAAGATTAATAGAAAGAGACAGAGACTGCAGAGTTACCACATGAGATACTTCTTGGGGTCTTGTGTTAAAAAAGGGGGAGACCCATTGTGGCCCTGTCTGTTCAGGGTCCTTCATGTTCAGGGTCCCTCGCATGGCCTCCGCCATCTCCACCCTTTCCATTTTTTTAAATGAAGCGTACGAACCTTTTGTTGAACAGCTGTAATGGTTAACTTTAGACAAGAAAAAAATTAATATAAGTATGATTGCAAAAATAGAGGCCAGGTAATGTCTGTGCCATTGTAGGACAGAGGTGTTACACATATCCACTTGTAATTATGATGATATGCAGTAGTCATCCTAGTTTTAATA
>NW_006408670.1:7601048-7624723 GCF_000296735.1 Chrysochloris asiatica
ATGAGAAATTTCTTTTTTTTTTGTAAGACTGTTAGCAAAAACCACATGGACAGGTACAGGGAGAGATTTATTGAGAAACTGCAAAGAGAAAACTACAGAATGTTTATTAATAAATTGAAGCAAGGGGTTACTGGGAAGGTGGGATAGAGTTTGTCCCAAAAAAATGTCCAAGGCAATTTGCCAATCTGCACTGTCCTGCAAAAAAGTGGTTATTTAGTCTGGGGTAGAATGCCTGATGATTTTAGAGAATTTTTTTCTAAATAACTCTCGGCTTTTTCTTCTACCTTTCATTATTAAAGTTGTAACATTGCTGGGCAGGAGTTAAACACCTTTAGTGGAGTTATGGGGAGGTGTATTCATTCAAGGAGGTCTTTCATGAGAGAGAAAGTCCCAGTAACTCCAATGGAATTTGGCAGCTTTCTTTTTTAACTCAGCCTGATATTTTGGGCTTAAGAAATTAGGAGAGTCGCCTAAGATGCGACCAGCTGTAATAAGCAACCGAAAAACAAAGTCTTGAAAAGGCTCATCAGGATCCTGGTGAAC
Organism: Chrysochloris asiatica; assembly: GCF_000296735.1. NCBI lineage: Eukaryota > Metazoa > Chordata > Mammalia > Afrosoricida > Chrysochloridae > Chrysochloris > Chrysochloris asiatica. Next base: position 7,601,592 of record NW_006408670.1, read on the forward strand.
TTTTGAAAGTTCGGTGGTCTGTTTCCCTATATTGGGCATACTTTTCCATGCTTTATGCCCACACTAGTTAATTTGGGTATAGGCAGGCAAAGGGTACTCATTTTGTTTCTGCAAAGTTTGAAAATTCCCTTCTTTCCCAACATGTCAAACGTGCCCCCCACTTGGCCTTGCTGTTGATTGATATCAGCAATTCCGTGAGCTTTTTCCTTAACTGTCTCTTTACTAACTGGATAAACAGCAGGCACGGCGGAGGACGGAGGGTCTGGCCACAAAACAACATTTCCGTCAGAGTCACTTTCCTTTTTAACACTCAAGTTATATACAGATTGCAAATTAGGGTAAGCGGATGGAGGTGGAGCAGGTTGTTCTGGAGAACTTCCTCCCAGATGATTACAACCAAAATCAAAAGTATCTCTGACAAGCCGCCACAAACTAAAAACATCTGCAGGCACCCAGGAGGGGCCATTCTTAGCATAATATTCCTGCAATTGGCGACCTATCTGATTCCATAACTTAACATCAACTACTCGATCCTCAGGGAACCAAGGATAAATTCTATGTACAAAATCAAAAAATTTACAAAGTTGATTATAATCTACTTTTACACCTCAGCTGCACAGAGTTTCTCTCAGCATATTTATATACCGTGTTTTTCCCAGTTTGTTCCCCATGCTTACCTGATCAGATTGCCCTCCTACTCTATATGTGTCCACACGTGTCCTTTTTCTTCCTATTTCCTCAGGATGGTCTTTCGCGTTGTCTCTCATATTCGAGCTTCCACGTGGGCACCAGATATTGGGGTCTGAGACTGGCTCAGACCACTGCATGGGTTACTCGAAGCAGAGGCAAGGATTAATTAATCAGATAAGGATCAAGAGGCTGATGACCAGTGACAAAGTTTATTGTAGCAATGTGGTTTGTATAGTACTTTTAACATTAGGTCATAATTATTCTGCCTAGTTACAAGTTTTCCATAGTAACAAGGAATAAGGGTAACAAGCAGGATATGATTACATAAGTATAAGCATTGTTATAGCATCACAGAATCACACGATTGTAGCTCAATTTAAGTTCCCTTTTCCCAGGATTGTCCTAGTTACAATTAACAATAAGTCTCGATCACGGACATCACCTTAACCAGGTGAAACTTGTCTTCAGGCCAATTATAAGAGGATGAGGGCCGACTCAGCTTTCACCACTAGATGGCACTAGTGCTGGCCTCCAACATACACATGTTGGACTCATCTGCCATGTAGCTAACGCTTAATATATGGACCTGTTGGACTCATCTGCCATATATATGGATATGTTGGACTCATCTGCCATGTAGCTAACGCTTAATATATGGACCTGTTGGACTCATCTGCCATATATATGGATATGTTGGACTCATCTGCCATGTAGCTAACGCTTAATATATGGACCTGTTGGACTCATCTGCCATATATATGGATATGTTGGACTCATCTGCCATGTAGCTAGAACTTTGTATATGGACATGTTGGACTACTCTGCCATGTAGCTAGCTCTCTGTATATGGAAATTTTGACTCGTCTTCCATGTAGCTAGCTTTCTGTGCATGGAAAAGTTGGACTGATCTGCCATGTAGGTAGCTCTGTGTATGTAAACATATTGTACTTGTAAGCCATGTAGCTAGATCTCTGTATATGCACATGTTGAACTATTTTGCCGTGTAGCTAGCTCTCAGTTTATGGACAACTTGGACTCATCCATCATGTAGCTAGTACTCTCTATACGGAAATGTTGGAGTACTCTGCCATGTAGTTAGCTCTCAGTATATGGACACGTTGGACTCATCTGCCATGTAGCTAGAACTCTGTATATGGACATTTTGGACTTGTCTGCCATGTAGGTAGCTCTCTATGCGTGGATATGTTGGACAGTTCTGCCATGAAGATAGCTCTCTGTATACTAACATATTGGACTCACCAGCCATGTAGCCAGCTCTCTCTGTATGAACACATTGGAATCATCTGCCTTGTAGCTAGTCCTCTATATATACACATGGTGGAGTCATCTGCCATGTAGCTAGCTCTCAGTATATGTACATGTTGGACTCATCTGCCATGTAGCTAGTACACTGTTTATGGACATGTTGTACTACTCTACCATGCAGTGAGCTCTCAGTATACGGACATTTTGGACTCATCTGATATGTAGTTAGAACTCTGAATATGGAACTGTTGCACTACTCTGTCATGTAGCTGGCTCTCTGTATATGTACATTTTTGAATTGTCTGCCATGTAGGTAGCTCTCTGTGCATGTATATGTTGGACTGATCTGCCATGTATGTAGCTTTTTGTATATAAATATATTGGACTTGTCTGCCATATAGCTAGTTCTCTGTATATGGACATTTTGGACTCCTATGCCATGTGACTAGCTCTCTGTGCATGGACATTTTGGACTATGCTGCCATGTAGCTAGCACTCTGTATATGGACATGTTGGACTCATCAGCCATGTAGCCAGCTAATTCTGTATGAACATGTTGGATTCATCTACCTTATAGCTAGTCCTCTATATATACACATGTTGGACTCATCTGTCATGTAGCTAATTCTCAGTATATGGACATTTTGGAATCATCTGCCATGTAGCTAGTATTCTGTATATGGACATGTTGGACTGCTCTGCCATGTAGCATGCTCTCAGTTTATGGACATGTTGGACTCATCTGCCATGTAGCTAGTTCTCTGTAAATGGAAATGTTTGACTACTCTGCATTGTAGCTTGGTCTCAGTTTATGGTCATGTCCAACATGAGTATTTTTAGAGGGCTAGCTACAGGGTAGATGAGTACAACATGTCCATATACTGATTGTAACCTATGTGGCAGATGAGTCCAACATATGTATATTTAGAGTGCTAGTTACATGGCAGACGAGTCCAATCTCTTCATATACAGAGAGATACCAACATAGCAGATCAGTCCGACATATACATTTACTGAGAGCTAACTACATGGCAGATGAGTCTAAAAAGTTTATATACAGAAAACTAGCTACATGGCAGAGTAGTGCAACATTTCCATATGCAGAGTTCTAGCTACATGGCAGATGAATCAAACGTGTCCATATACTGAGAGCTAGCTACATGGCAGATGAATCCAACATGTATATATTTAGAGGGCTAGCTACAAGGCAGATGAATCAAACATATTCATTCAGAGAGAGCTGGCTACATGACTGATGAGTCCAACATATTCATCTACAGAGAGCTTGCTACATGTCGGATGTGTCCAACATGTCTACATACTGAGAGTTAGCTACATGGCAGATGAGTCCAACATGTGAATATTTAGAGGGCTCGTTAGAAGGCAGATTAGTCCAACATGTCCATATACTGAGAGTTAGCTACATGGCAGAAAAGTCCAATATATTCATATACAGAAAGCTACCTATATGGCAGAACAGTCCAACATATCCATGTACAGAGAGATAGCTGCATGGCAGACTAGTACAAAATGTACATATGCAGAGAGCTAGCTACATGGCAGAGTAGTGCAGCATTTCCACATACAGACTTGCAGCTACATGGCAGATGAGTCCAACTTTTCCATATACAGAATGCTGGCTACATGCCAGAGTAGTGCATCATTTCCATATACAGGGATTTAGCTACATGGCAGATGATTCCGACGTGTCCATATACTGAGTGCAAGCTATATGACAGAGTAGTCCAACATGTCCATATACATAGTTCTAGCTACATACCAGATGAGTCCAACATGTCCATATACTGAGAGTTAGGTATATAACAGAGTAGTCCAACATGTCCATATACTGAGAGCTAGCTACATGGCATAGTAGTCCAACATGTTCATATACAGTGTTCTAACTACATGGCAGATGAGTCCAACTTGTCATATACTGAGAATTAGCTACGTGGCAGAGTTGTCCAACATGTCCATATACCAAGTACTGACTACATGGCAGATGAGTCCAACATGTGTATATTTAGAAGGCTAGATACATGGCAGACAAGTCCTATGTCTTCATATACAGAGAGCTACTGACATAGCACATCAGTCCACCATATCCATGTACAGAGAGTAAGCTGCATGGCATATGTGTCTAAAATGTCCATATACAGAGAGCTAGTTACATGGTATAGTAGTGCAACATTTCCATATACAGTGTTCTAGCTACATGGCGGATGAATACCACTTGTCCATATAATAAGAGCAAGCTACAAGTCAGATGGGTCCAACATGTTCATACAAAGAGAGCTGGCTGCATGGCTGAGTAGCCCAACATGTCCATATACATACATAGCAGAGTAGTGCAACATTTAAAACAAAAGAGTTTTAGCTCCATGACAGATGAGACCAACATTTCCGTATACTGAAAGTAAGCTACATGGCAGATGATTCCAACATGTGTATATTTAGAAGGCTCACTACAAGGCAGAGGAGTCCAACATGTTCATACACAGAGAGCTGGCTACATGGATGATGAGTCCAACATGTCCATATGCTGAGAGCAAAATATATGGCAGATCAGTCCAACATATCCATGTACAGAGAGCTAGGTACATGGCAGATGAGTCCAAAATGTACATATACAGAGAGGTAGACACATGGCAGAATAGTGCAACATTTCCATATACAGAGTTCTAGCTACATGGCAGATGATTCCAACGTGTCCATATACTGAGAGTTAGGTACATAGCAGAGTAGTGCAACATTTCCATATACAGAATGCTAGCTACATGGCAGATGAGTCCAACAAGTTTCATATACTGAAAGTTAGCTGCGTGGCAGATGAGTCCAACATTTGTATATTTAGAGGGCTAGCTACAAGGCAGATGAGTCCAATATGTTCTTACACAGAGAGCTGGCTACATGGCTGATGAGTCCAACATGTCCATATACTGGGAGCCAGATGCATGGCAAACAAGTCCAATATGTTCATATTCAGAAAGCTACCTACATGGCAGTTCAATCCAACGTATCCATGTAAAGAGAGTAGTCCAACATGTCCATATACAGAGTTCTAGCTACATGGCAGATGAGTCCAATGTGTCCATATAATGAGTGGTAGCTACATGGCAGATGAGTTCAACATGTCCATATAATGAGAGCTAGCTACAAGACAGTGAGTCCAACATTTTCATACACAGAGAGCTGGATATATGGCTGATGACTCCAACATGTCCATATACAGAGAGCTTGCTACATGGCAGACAGTTCCAAAATCTTTATAAACAGAGAGCTACCTACATAACAGATTAATCCAACATATCCATACACAGAGAAATAGCTACATGTCAGTTGAATCCAAAGTGTCAATATACAGAGATAGCTACATGAAAGAGTAGTGTAACATTTCCATATACAGAGTTCTAGCCATATGGCAGGTGAGTTCAACGGGTCAATATGCTCAGAGCAAGCTACATGGCAGAGTAGTCCAAGATGTCCATATACAGAGTAATAGCTACATGGTAGATGACTCCCATATGTCCATATACTGAGAGCTAGCTACATGGCAGATGAGTCCAACATGTATATATATAGAGGACTAGCAACAAGGCAGATGAGTCCCACATGATCATAAAGAGAGAGCTGGCTACATGGCTGATGAGTCCCACATGTCCATATACAGAGAGCTAGCTACATGGCAGACGAGTCCAAAATGTCCATATACAGATAGCTAGCTACATGGCAGCATAGTGCAACATTTCCATAACAGAGTTCTAGCTACATGGCAGATGAGTCCTCTGTTTCCATATACACAGAGCTAGCTACATGGTAGAGTAGTGCAACATTTCCATATACAGGGTTTTAGCTATATGACAGATGAGTCCAACGTGTCCATATACCGAGAGTTAACTACATGGCAGAGTAGTCCAACATGTCCATATACAGAGTTCTAGCTACATGGCAGATGAGTCAATCATGTGCATATACTGAGAGTTATCTACTTTTCAGATGAGTCCAACATGTGTATATTTAGAGGGCTAACTACAAGGCAGATGAGTCAAATATGTTCATACACAGAGAACTCGTTACATGGTTGATGAGTCCAACAAGTCCATATGCTGATTGTTAGCTACATGGCAGAGTAGTGCAACATTTCCATATGCAGAGTTCTACCAACATGGCAGACGAGTAAAAAATGTCCATATACAGATAACTAGCTACATGGCACAGTAATGCAACATTTCCTTATACAGAGTTCTAGCTACATGGCAGATGAGTCCAAAATGTACATATATAGAGTGTTAGCTACATGGCAGAGTAGTGCAACATTTCCTTATACAGAGTTCTAGCTACATGGCAGACGAGTCAAAAATGTACATACATAGATTGTTAGCTACAGGTCAGAGTAGTGCAACATTTCAATATACAGGGTTCTAGCTACATGGCAAATGAGTCCATTGTGCCCAAATATACACAGCTAGCTACATGGCAGAGTAGTGCATAATTTCCATATATAGAGTTTTAGCTACATGGCAGAGTATTCCAACGTGTCCACATACTGAGAGCTAGCTACAAGGCACAGTAGTCCAACATGTACATATACAGAGTAATGGCTACATAGCAGATGAGTCCAACATGTCCATATACTGAGAGCTCAGACAGATAAATCCAACATGTGTATATTTAGAGGGCTAGCTACAAGGTAGATGAGTCCCACATGTTCATACACAGAGAGCTGGCTAAATGGCTGATGAGTTCAACATGTCTATATACAGAGAGCTAGCAACAGAGCAGAGAAGTAACATATGTTCATATATACAGAGCTACCTACATGACTGATCATTCCAACATATTGATGTACAAAGAGCTACCAACATGACAGACGGAGCCAATATGTCCTTATACAGAGACTGGATATATGGCCGAGTAGTGCAACATTTCCATATATAGGGTACTATCTTCATGGCAGATGAGTCCAACATGTCCATATAGAGAGAGCTAGCTAAATGGCAGAGAAGTGCAACATTTCCATATACAGAGTTATATCTACATGGCAGATGAGTCCAACATGTCCATATACTGGGAGTTGGCTACATGGCAGTGTAGTCCAACATGTCCATATACAGAGTACTAGCTACATTGCAGATGAGTCCAACATGTCCATATACTGAGAGTTAGCTAAGTGTCAGATAAGTCCAACATGTGTATATTTAGAGATCTAGCTACATGGCAGATGAGTCCAACATGTTCATAGACAGAGAGTTGTCAACATGGCTGATGAGTCCAACATGTAAATATACTGAGAGATAGCTACAAGGCAGATGAATCCAACATGTGTATATTTAGAGGGCTCTCTACAAGGCAGATGAGTTCAACATGTTCATACACAGAGAGATGGATACATGGCTGATGAATCCAACATGTTCATATAGAGAGAGCTAGTTAGATAGCAGACAAGTCCAATAAATTCCTATATACTGAGGTACCTACATGACAGATCTTTCCAACATATCCATGTATAGAGAGCTAGCTACGTGACCGAATAGGCCAATAAGTCCAAATACAGAGAGCTGGATACATGGCAGAGTAGTGCAACATTTCCATATACAGAGTTCTAGCTACATGCAGACGAGTCCAACATGTCCATATACTGAGAGTTAGCTACATGGCAGAGTAGTCCAACATGTCCATACACAGAGTACTAGGTACATGGCAGATGAGTCCAACATGTCCATATACTGTGAGTTATCTACATGGCAGATGAGTCCAACATGTGTATATTTAGAGGGCTCACTACAAGGCAGATGAGTCCTAAGTGTTCATAAACAGAGAGCGGACTACCTGGCTGCTGAGTCCAACATGTCCATATACTGAGAGGTAGCTACATGGCAGACAAGTACAATATTCTCATATACAGAGAGCTACATACATGGATATGAATCCAACATATCCATATACAGAAAGCTAACTACATGGCAGAGAAGTTCAAAATGTCCATAAACAGAGATATAGCTACATGGCAGAGTAGTGCAACACTTCCATATACAGCGTTCTAGCTACATGGAATATGAGTCTAATGTGTCCATATACTGAGAGCAAGCTACATGGCAGAACAAGTCCAATATGTTCATATACAGAGAGCTACCTACATGGCAGATCAGTCCAATATATCCATGTACAGAGATCTAGCTACATGGCAGAGTAGTGCAACTTTTCCATATACAGTGATCTAGCTACATAGCAGATAAGTCAAATGTGTCGATATACTGACATATACATAGAGCTAGCTACATGGCAGAGTAGTCCAACATGTCCATATAAAGAGTTGTAGATACATGGCTGATGAGTCCAACATGTCCATATACTGAGAGTTATCTACTCTTCAGATGAGTCAAACATGTGTATATTTAGAGGGCTGGCTACAAGGAAGATGAGTCCAGCATGTTCATACACAGAGAGCTGACTACATGGTATAGATGAGTCCAACATATTCATACACAGAGAGCTAACTACATGGCAGATGAGTCTAAAATGTACATATACAGAGAGCTAGCTACATGGCAGTGTAGTGCAACATTTATGTATGCAGAGTTCAACTTAAATGGCACATGAGTTTTACGTGACCATATACAGAGAGCTAGCTACATGGCAGAGTAGTGAAACATTTCCATATACAGACTTATTGCTACCTGGAAGATGAGTCCAACGTGTACATATACTAAGAGCATGCTACAAGGTACATGAGTCCAACATGTTCATACAGAGAGAGCTGGCTGCATGGCTCGTGTGTCCAACATGTCCATATACAGAGAGCTAGCTACATGGCGGACAATTCCAATATCTTCATTTACCGAGAGCTACCTACATTGCAGATCACTCCAACATATGCTTGTACTGAGTGTTAGCTATATGTCAAATGAGTCCAAAATGTCCAGATACAGAGAGCTAGCTACAAGGCAGAGTGGTGCAACAATTCCTTATACAGAGTTCTAGCTACATGGCAGACGAGTCCAAAATGTACATATATAGACAGTTAGCTACATGGCAGAGTAGTGCAACATTTCCATATACAGGGTTCTACCTACATGGCAGATGAGTCCATCATGTCCATATATAGACAGCTAGCTAAATGGCAGAGTAGTGCATAATTTCCATATAGAGAGTTCTAGCTACATGGCAGAGTAGTCCAACATGTCCATATACTGAGAGCTAGCTACATGGCAGACTAGTGCAACATTTCCATATGCAGGGTTCTAGCTACATGGCAGATGAGTCTAATGTGTTCTTATACTTAGAGTTAGCTAAATGTAGAGTAGTCCAACATGCCCATATACAGAGTTCTATTTACATGGCATATGAGTCCAACATGTCCATACACTGAGAGCTAGCTACATGGTGGATGAGTCCAACATGTCAATATACTGAGAGGTAGCTACATGGCAGACAAGTCCAATACCTTCATATACAGAGAGCTACCTACATGGCAGATCAGTCCAACATACAAAAGTACAGAGAATTAGCTACGTGGCAAACGAGTCCAAAATGTCCATATACAGAGAGCTATCTACATGGCAGGGTAGTGCAACATTTCCATATACAGAGTTCTAGTTACATGGCAGATGAGTCCAATGTGTCCATCTACTGGGAGCCAGTTACATGGCAGATGAGTCCAACATGTCCATATAATGAGAGCTGGCTACAAGACAGATGAGTCCAACATGTTCATTCATAGAGAGCTGGCGATATGTCTGATGAGTCCAACATGTCCATAAACACAGAGCTTTCTTCATGGCAGACAATTCCAACATCTTTATAAACAGAGAGCTACCTACATGGCAGATTTGTCCAACATATCCATGCACAGAGAGCTAGCTACATGTCAGTTGAGGCCAAAATGTCCATATACAGAGATACCTAAAAGGCAGAGTAGTGCAACATATCCATAGACAGAGTTCTAGCTACATGGCAGATGAGTCCTACATGTCCATATACTTAGAGCTAGCTACATGGCAGAGAAGTCCAGGATGTCCATATACAGAGTAATAGCTACATTACAGATGACTCCCACGTCCATATACTGAGAGCTAGGTACATGGCAGATGAGTCCAACATGTGTATATATAAAGGACTAGCAACAAGGAAGATGAGTCCAACATGTTCATACACAGAGAGCTGGCTACATGGCTGATGAGTCCAACATGTCCATATACAGATAGCTAGCTACATGGCAGACGAGTCTCAAATGTCCATATACAGAGTCATAGCTACATGGCAGAATAGTGCAACATTTCCATATACAGACTTCTAGCTACATGGCAGATGAGTCCAACATGTCCATATACTGAGAGTTAGCTGAAGGATAGATGAGTCCAACATGTGTAGATTTAGAGGGCTAGCTACAAGACAGATGAGTCCAACATATTCGTACACAGATAGCTGGCTACATGGCTGATTAGTTCAACATGTCCCTATACTGAGAGCTAGGTAATTGGCAGACAAGTCCAATATGTTCATATACTGAGAGATACCTATATGGCAGATCAGTCCAACATATCCATGTACAATGAGCTAGCTACATGGCAGACGAGTCCAAAATGTCTATATTCATAGACATACATGGCAGAGTAGTGCTACATTTCCATATACAGGGTTGTAGCTACATGGCAGATGAGTTCAAAATGTGCCTATACTGAGAGCTAGGTACATGGTAAAGTAGTTCAACATGTCCATATACAGAGTACTAGCTACATGGCAGATGAGTCCAACATGTCCATATACTGAGAGTTAGCTACATGGCCGATGAGTCCAACCTTCGTATATTTAGAGGGATCGCTACCAGACAGATGAGTCCATCATGTTCATACACAGAGAGCTGGCTACAGCTGCTAAGTCCAACATGTCCATATACTGAGAGCTAACTACATGCAGAGAAGTCCAATATGTTCATATACAGAGAGCTACCTACATGGCAGAACAGTCCAACATATCCATTTACAGAGAGCTAGCTGCATGGTAGACGAGTCCAAAATGTACATATACAGAGAGATAGCTACATGGCAGAGTAGTGCAACATTTCCATATACAGAGTTCTAGCTACATGGCAGATGAGACCGAAGTGTGCATATACTGAGAGATAGGTACATGGCAGAGTAGTACAACATGTCCATATACAGCGTAGTGGTTACGAATCGGGCTGCGAACCTTAAAGTCAGCGGTTCAAAACTACCAGCCGCTCCACGGGAGAAAGATAAGACTTTCTACTCCCGTAAAGATTTACACCCTCGGAAACCCTGTACAGGGTCGCTATGGGTCGAAACCGACTCGACGGCACTTAACAACAACAACAACATCTACATGACAGATGAGTCCAACATGTCCATATACTGAGAGTTACCTACATGGCCGATGAGTCCAACCTGCGTATATTTAGAAGGATCGCTACAAGACAGATGAGTCCATCATATTAATACACAGAGAGCTGGCTACAGCTGATGAGTCCAACATGTCCATATACTGAGAGCTAGCTACATGGCAGAGAAGTCTAATATGTTCATATAGAGAGAGCTAACTACATGGCAGAATAGTCCAACATATCCATGTACAGAGAGCTAGCTACAATGTAGACAAGTCCAAAATGTACATATATAGAGAGATAGCTACATGACAGAGTAGTACAACGTTTCCATATATAGAGTTCTAGCTACATGCCACATGAGTCGAATGTTTCCATATACTGATAGCTAGCTACATGTCAGAGTAATGTAACATTTCCATATACAGGGTTCTATCTACATGGCAGATGAGTCCAGAGTGTTCATATACTCAGAGCTAGCTACATGGCAGAGTAGTCCAAGATGCCATATACAGAGTCATAGCTACATGGCAGATGACTCCCACATGTCCATATACTGAGAGCTAGATACATTTCAGATGAGTCTAACATGTGTATATATAGAAGAGTAGCAACAAGGCAGATGAGTAAAACATGTTCATACAGAGAGAGCTGGCTACATGGTTGATGAGTCCAATATGTCCATATACTGAGAGTTAGCTACATGGCTGATGAATCCAACATGTCCAAATACAGAGTTCTAGCTTCATGGCAGACAAGTCCAATATTTTCATATATACAGAGCTACCTACATGACAGATCATTCCAACTTATCCATGTACAGAGAGCTAGCTATGTGACAGAATAGGACAATATATCCAAATACAGAGAACTGGATACATGGCAGAGTAGTGCAACATTTCCTTATACAGGGTACTAGCTACATAGCAGATGAGTCCAACATGTACATATAGAGACAGCTAGCAACATGGCAGAGCAGTGCAACATTTCCACATACAGAGTTCTAGCTACATGGCTGTGGAGACAAACATGTCCATATACTGAGTGCTAGCTACATGGCAGACAAGTCCAATATATTCATATACAGAGAACTACCTACATGGCAGATCAGCCCAACATATCCATGTACAGAGAGCTAGCTACATGGAAGACGAGTCTAAAATACACATATACAGACAGCTAACTACATGGCGGGATAGTGCAACATTTCCATATACAGCGTTCTAGCTACATGGCTGATGAGTCCAACGTGTCCATATACTGATAGCTAGCTACATGTCAGAGTATTGCATCATTTCCATATACAGGGTTCTATCTACATGGCAGTTGAGTCCAACGTGTCCATATACTTAGAGTTAGCTACATGACACAATATTCCAACACATCCATATACAGAGTTCTAGCTACATGGCAGATGAGTCCAACGTGTCCATATATTGAGAGCTAGGTACATGGCAGAGTAGTCCAACATGTATACAGATTACTTGATACATGGCAGATGTGTCCAACATGTCCATATACTGAGAGTTAGATACATGGCAGGTGAGTTCAACATGTGTATATTTAGAGGGTTCGCTACAAGACAGATGAGTCCATCATGTTCATACACAGAAAGCTGGCTACAGCTGATGAGTCCAACATGTCCATATACTGAGAGCTAGCTACATATCAGACGAGTCCAATATGCTCATATACAGACAGCTACCTAAATGGCAGAACAGTCCAACGTATCCATGTACAGAGAGCTAACTACATGGTAGACTAGTCCACAATGTACATATATAGAGAGATAGTACATGGCACTGTAGTGCAACATTTCCATATACAAAGTTCTAGCTATATGGCAGATAAGTCCAACGTGTCCATATACTGATAACTAGCTATATGGCAGAGTAGTGTAACATTTCCATATACAGGGTTCTAGCGACATGGCAGATGAGATCAAGATGTTCATATACTGAGAGCAAGCTACATTGCAGACAAGTCCAATATCTTCATATATTTAAAGCTACCTACATGGCAAATCAGTCCAATATACCAATGTACAGAGATAGCTACATGGCAGAGTGGTGCAACATTTCCATATACAGAGTTCTAGCTTCATGGCAGATTAGTCCAAAATGTCCTTATACTGAGAGCTAGCTACATGGCAGATGAGTACAACATGTCCATATATTGAGAGCTAGCTACAAGACAGATGAGTCCAACATGTTCATACAAAGAGAACTGGCTATATGGCTTATGAATCCAACATGTCCATATACAGAGAACTTGCTACATGGACGAAAATCCCAATAACTTTATAAAAGTGAGCTACCTACATGGCAGATCATTCTAACATATAAATGCACGGAGAGCTAGCTACATGTCAGATGCATCCAAAATGTCCATATATAGAGATAGCTACATGGCAGCGTTGTGCAACATGTCCATATACAGAGTTCTAGCTACATGGCAGATGAGTACAACGTGTCCATATACTTAGAGCTAGCTACATGGCACAGTAGTCCAAGATGTTCATATACAGAGTAATAGCTACATGTCAGATGACTCCCACATGTCCATATACTGAGAGCTAGCTACATGGCTGATGAGTCCAACAATCCATATACTGAGAGTAAACTACATGGTAGATGAGTCCAACATGTGTACATTTAGAGGGCTCACTACAAGGCAGATGAGTCCAACATGTTCATACACAGAGAGCTGGCTAAATGGCTAATAAGTCCAACATGACCATATACTGAGAGCTAGCTACATGGCATACAAGTCCAATATGTTCACATACAGAGAGCTACAAACATGGCATTTCAGTCCAACATATGCATGTAGAGAGAGCTATCAAATGGCAGATGAGTCCAAAATGTCCATATACAGAGGTCTAGCTACATGGCAGAATACTGCAACATTTCCATGTACAGAGATGTAACTACATGGCAGATGATTCCAACGTGTCTGTATACTGAGAGCTAGCTTTATAACAGAGTAGTCCAACACATCCATATACAGACTTCTAGCTACATGGCAGATGAATCCAACATGTTGCATATACTGAGAGTTAGCTGCATGGAAGATGAGTCCAACATTTGTATATTTAGACGGCTAGCACACAGGCAGATGAGTCCAACATGTTCTGACAGAGAGATTGCTACATGGCTGATGAGTCTAGTCCAACATGTCTATATACTGAGAGCTAGCTACATGGCAGAGTAGTTCAACATTTCCAAATACAGAGAGTTAGCTACATGGCAGACAATTCCAATATGTTCATATTTAGAGAGCTACCTACATGTTAGATTAGTCCAGCATATCCATGCACTGAGAGCTAGCTTCAAGGCAGATGAGTCCAACATGTTCATACAGAGAAAGCTGGCTACATGGTTGATGAATTCAACATGTTCATATACTGAGAGCTAGCTACATGGCAGATGAATCCATCATGTGTACATTTAGAGGGCTATCTACACGGCAGATGAGTCCAACATGTCCATATACAGAGATCTAGCTACATGGCAGACTAGTCAGTTATTTTCATATATACAGAGCTATATACATGACAGATCATTCCAACATATCCATGTACAGAGAGCTAGCTACATGACAGAATAGGCCAATATGTCCAAACAGAGTGCTGGATACATGGCAGAGTAGTGAAACATTTCCCTATACAGGGTACTAGCTACATAGCACATGAGTCCAACATGTCCATATATAGAGAGGTAGCAACATGGCAGAGTAGTGCAACATTTCCATATACAGAGTTCTAGCTACATGGCTGATGAGATCAACATGTCCATATACGGAGAGATAGCTACATGGCACACAAGTCCAATATCTTCATATAGAGAGCTAACTACATGGCAGATCAACCCAACATATCCATGTACAGAGAGCTAGTAACATGGAAAACGAGTTCAAAATGTCCATATACAGACAGCTATCTACATGGCAGAATTGTGCAACATTTCCATACACAGAGTTCTAGCTACATGGCAGATGAGTCCAACATGTCCATATACTGAGAACTAGGTACAAGGCAGAGTAGTCCAACATGTCCATATACAGAGTACTAGCTACATGGCACATGAGTCCAACATGTCCATATACTGAGAGTAAGCTACATGGCAGATGAGTCCAACCTGTGTATATTTAGAGGGATCGCTACCAGACAGATGAGTCCATCATGTTCATACACAGAGAGCTGTCTACAGCTGATGTGTCCAACATGTCCATATACTTAGAGCTAGCTACATGGCAGACAAGTCCAATAAGTTCATATACAGAGAGCTACCTGCATGGCAGAAGAGTCCAACATATCCGTGAACAGAGAGCTAGCTACATGGTAGACGAATACAAAATGTACATATATAGAGAGATAGCTACATGACAGAGTAGTCCAACATGTCCATATAAAGATTACTAGCTACATGACAGATGTGTGCAACATTTCCATATGCAGAGTACTGGCTATATGGTAGATGAGTCCAACATGTGTATATATAGAGTACTTGCAACAAGACAGATGAGTCCGAAATGTTCATTCATAGAAAGCTAGCTACATGGCTGATGAGTCTAAAATGTCCATATGCTGAGAGAATCCAACATGTCCATATACTGAGAGTGAACTTCATGGCAGATGAGTCCAACATGTGTATATTTTTTAGGGCTCACTACAAAGCAGATGAGTCCAACATCTTCATACACAGAGAGCTGACTACATGGCTGATAAGTCCAACCTGTCCATATACTGAGAACTAGCTAGCTACATGGCAGACAAGTCCAATATGTTCATATATAGAGAGCTACCTACATGGCATATGAGTCCAACATATTCCTGTACAGAGAGCTAGCTACATGGCAGAGTAGTACAACATTTCCATATACAGTGTTCTAGCTATATGGCCGATCAGTTATACGTGTCCATATACTGAGAGCCAACTACATGTCAGAGTAATCCAACATGTCCATATACAGAGTTCTAGCTATATGGCAGATGAGTCCAAAGTGTCCATATATTGAGAGCTAGCTACATGGCAGAATAGTGCAACATTTCCATATACAGGGAACTAGCTAAATGGTAGATGAGTACAACATGTCCATATATTGAGAGTTAGCTACATGGCAGATGAGTCCAACATATGTATATTTAAAGGGCTCGAAACAAGGCCAATGATTCCACCATGTTCATATACAGAGAGTTGGCTATATGGCTGATGATTCCATCGTGTCCATATGCAGAGAGCTAGCTACATGGCAGAGTAGTGCAACAGTTCCTTATACAGAGTTCTAGCTAGATGGCAGATGAGTCCAACATGTTCATATACAGTGAGATAGCTATATGGCACTGTAGTGCAACATTTATGTATACAGGGTTGTAGTCACATGGAAGATGAGTCCAACTTTTCCATATATTGAGAGCTAGCTACATGACAGAGTAGTCCAAAACGTCCATATAGAGAGTACTAGCTACATGGCAAATGAGTCCAAGATGTGTATGTTTAGAGGGCTAGCTACAAGGCAGATGACTCCAACATGTTCTTATGCAGAGAGCTGGCTACATGGCTGATGAGTCCAATATGTGCATATACTGAGAGCTAGCTACATGGCAGATAAGTCCAATATGTTCATATATAGAGAATTACCTACATGGAATATCAGTCCAACATATCCATGAACAGAGAGCTAGCTTTATGGCAGATGAGTCCAAAATGTCCATATAGAGAGAGCTAGCTAAATGGTAGAATTGTGCAACATTTCGTTATACAGAGTTCTAGCTACATGGCACTTGAGTTCAACATGTGTATATTTAGAGGACTAGCTACAAAGCAGATGAGTTCAACATGTTCATACACAGAGAGCTGGCTACATGACTGATGAGTCCAACATATCCATATATTGAGAGCTAGCTACACGGCAGATAAATCCAATATGTTCATATACAGAAAGATATCTACATGGCAAATCAGTCCAATATATCCATGTACAGAGAGCTAGCCATATAGCAGATGAGTCCAAATTGTCCATACATTGCAGTGTAGTGTAGTGCAACATGCCCATATACAGAGTACTAGCTACATGTCAAATGAGTCCAACTTGTCCATATACTGAGATTTAGCTACATGGCAGATGAGACTAAAATGTGAATATTTGGAGGGCTTGCTACAAGGTAGATGAGTCCAACATGTTCATACACAGAGAGCTGGCTAAATGGCTGATGGTTCAAACATGTCCATATACTGAGAGCTAGCTACATGGAAGGCTAGTCCAACATGACCATATACAGAGTTCGAGATATATGGCAGATGAGTCCAATGGTTCCATATACTGAGAGCTAGCTACACGGCAGAGTAGTCCAACATGTTCATATACAGCATAAAAGCTACATGGCATATGAGTCTAACATGTCCATATTCAGGGAGTTAACAACATGGCAGATGAATCCAGCATGTGTATATTTCGAGGGGTAGCTACAAAGCAGATGAGTCCAACATGTCCATATACTGAGAGCTGGCAACATGTCAGACAAGTCCGATATGTTCATCTATAGAGAGTTACCTGCATAGCAGTTCAGTCCAACATATCCATGTACAGAGTGCTAGCTATATGGCTGACGAGTCCAAAATGTACATACATCGAGAGTTAGCTACATAGCAGAGTAGTGCAACATTTCCATATACAGAGATGTAGCTACATAGTAGATGAGTCCAACGTGTCCACATACAGAAAGTTAGCTACATGGCAGAGCAGTGCAACATTTCAATATAAAAGTTTTAGCTACATGGCAGATAAGTCCAACATGTCCATATACTGACAGCTAGCTTCATGGCAGAGTAGTCCAAAATGTCCATATATAGGGTTCTAGCTACATGGCAGATGATTCCAACATGTCCATATACTGAGAGTTCGCTACATGTCAGAGTAGTGCAACATTTCCATATACAGAGTTCTAGCTACATATTAGCGTAGTACTATGTGTCCATATAATGAGAGTTAGCTACAAGGCAGATGAATCCAACCCATGTATATTTACAGGGCTACCTACAAGACAGATAAGTCCAACATGTTCATACACAGACAACTGCCTACATGACTGATGAGTCCAACATGTCCATATACAAAGAGCTAGCTACATGGCAGAGAAGTCCAATATCTTCAAATACAGAGAGCTATCTACATGACAGATAAGTCCAACATATCCATTTACAGAGTGCTAGCTACATGGTACACAAGTCGAAAATATCCATATACAGAGAGCTAGCTACATGGCGGAGTACTGCAACATTTCCATCTACAGGATACTAGCTACATGGCAGATGAGTCCAACGTGTCCATATACAGAGAGGTAGCTAAATGGCAGAGTAGAACAGCCATTTCTATATACAGAGTTCTAGCTTCATGGCAGATGAGTCCAACGTGTCCATGTACTGAGAGCTAGCTACATGGCAGAGTAATCCAAAATGTCCATATACAGATTACTAGCTACATGGCAGATGAGTCCAACGTGTCCATGTACCGAGAGCTAGCTACATAGCAGAGTAGTCCCACATATCCATATAGAGAATACTAGCTGCATGGCAGATGAGTCCAACATGTCCATATACTGAGAGTTAGCTACATGGCAGATGAGTCCAACATATTCATACTCAGAGATCTGGCTACATGGCTGATGAGTCCAACATGTCCATAAACTGAGAGCAAGCTACATGACAGACAAGTCCAATATGTTCATATACAGAAAGCTACCTTCATGGCAGATAAGTCCAACATATCCAAGTACAGAGAGCTAGCTACATGGCAGAGTAGTACAACATTTCCATATACAAATATCTAGCCATATGGCAGTTGAGTCCAACGTGTCCATATACTGTCAGGTAGCTACATGGAGGAGGAGTCCAACATGTCCATATACAGTGTGCTAACTACATGGCAGATGAGTCCAACGTGTCCATATAAGGAGAGCTAGCTTCAAGGCGGATGAGTCCAACATGTTCATACACTGAGAGCTGGCTATATGGCTGATGAGTCCAACATGTCCATATACAGAGATCTAGTTATAAGACAGACAAGCCCAATTTCTTCTTATACAGAGAGCAACATTCATGGCAGATCAGTTCAAGATATCCATGCACAGAGAGCTAGCTACATGGCAGATGAGTACGAAATGGCCATATACAGAGAGCTAGCTACATGGCAGTGTAGTGCAACATTTGCATGAACAGGGTTCTAGCTACATGGCAGATGAGTCCAACATGTCCATATACATACAGAGAGATAGCTAAATGGCAGACAAGTCCAATATCTTCATACACAGAGAGCTATCTAAATGACAGATAAGTCCAACATATCCATGTACAGAGTGCTAGCTACATGGCAGATGAGTCGAAAATGTCCATACACAGAGAGCTAGCTACATGGCATTGTACTGCAACATTTCCATGTACAGGGTAATAGATACATGGCAGATGAATCCAACGTGTCCATATACAGAGAGGTAGCTAAATGGCAGAGTAGTACAGAATTTCCATATACAGAGTTCTAGCTACATGGCAGATGTACTGAGATCTAGCTACATGGCACTACATGGCAGAGTAGTCCGACATGTCCATATACAGAGTACTAGCTACATGGCAGATGAGTCCAACATATTCATGTTCAGAGAGCTAGCTACATGGCTGATGAGTCCAACATGTCCATAAACTGAGAACAAGCTACAGGACAGACAAGTCCAATATGTTCATATATAGAGAGCTACCTTTATGGCATATCAGTCCAACATATCCAAGTACTGAGAACTATCTACATGGCAGAGTAGTGCAACTTTTCCATACACAGAGTTCAAGATACCTGGCAGATGAGTCCAACATGTCCATATACAAAGAGCAAGCTACATGACAGAGTACAGCAACATTTCCATATGCAAATTTCTAGCTACATGGCAGTTGAGTCCAATGTGTCCATATACTGTCAGCTAGCTACATGGCAGAGGAGTCCAACATTTCCCTATACAGTGTATTAGCTACATGGCAGATGAGTCCAACGTGTTCATATAAGGAGAGCTAGCTTCAAGGCTGATGAGTCCAACATGTCCATATACAGAGAGCTAGTTACAAGGCAGACAAATCCAATTTCTTCTTATACAGAGAGCAACCTTCATGGCAGATCAGTCCAACATATCCTTGTATAGAGAGTTAGCTGCATGGCAGATGAGTAAAAAATGTACATATACAGAGAACTTGCTACATGGCAGATTAGTGAAACATTTCCATATAAAGAGTTCTAGCTGCATGGCAGATGAGACCAACGTGTCCATATACTGGGAATTAGCTATATGGCAGATGAGTCCAACATGTGTGTATTTAGAGGGCTCTATAAAAGGCAGGTGAGTCGTACATATTCATGCAAAGAGAGCTGGCTACATTGTGAATGAATCCAACATGTCCATATGCTAAGAGCTACCTACAGGGCAGAGAGTCCAATATATTCATATACAGAGAGCTACCTACATGGTAGATCAGTACAGCATATCCATGTACAGAGAGCTAGCTACATGGCAGACAAGTTCAAAATGTACATATATAGAGAGTTCACTACATGGCAGAGTAGTGCAACATTTCCATATACAGAATTCTAGCTAGATAGAAAATGAGTCCTACGTGTCCATATACAGAGAGCTAGCTACATGGCAGCCTAGTGCAACATTTCCACATAAAGGCTTCTAGCTATATGACAGATAAGTCCAACGTGTCCATATACTTAGAGCTAGCTACTTGGCAGATAGTACTCCAACATGTCAATATACAGAGTTCTAGCTACATGGCAGATGATTCCAACGTGTCCATATACTGAGAGGTAACTACATGGCAGAGTAGTGCAACATTTCCATATGCAGAGTTCTAACTACATGGCAAAGTATTCCTACGTGTCCATATACTGAGAGCTAGCTACATAGCAGAGCAATTCAAGATGTCCATATACAGAGTATAAGCTACATGGCAGATGAGTCCAACATGTCTATATACTGAGAGTTAGCTACATGGCAGATGAGTTCAATAAGTGTATATTTAGAGGCCTAGCTGCAAGGCAGATTAGTCCAAAATGTTCATACACAGATAGCTGACTACATGGCTGATGAGTCCCACATGTCCATATACTAAGAGCTAGCTACATGGCAGACAAGTCCAATATGTTCATATACAGAGAGCTACCTACATGACAGATCAGTGCAAAATATCCATGTATAGAGAGCTAGCTACATGGCAGACGAATCCAAAATGTCCATATACAGAGTGGTAGCTGCATGGCACATTAGTACAACATGTCCATATACAAAGTTCTAGCTCCATGGCAGATGAGTCCAACATGTCCATATAAGGAGAGCTAGCTACAAGGCAGATGAGTCCAACATGTTCATATACAGACAGCTGGCTCTATGGCTGATGAGATCAACATGTCCATATTCAGAGAGCTAGCTACATGAGAGACAAGTCCAATATATTCATATAGAGAGAACTACCTACATGGCACATCAGTCCAACATACCCATGTAAAGAGAGCTAGCTACAAGTCAGACAAGTCCAAAATGTCCATATACAGAGAGCTAGCTACATGGCAGAATAGTCCATCATGTCCATATACAGGGTTCTAGCTACATGGCAGAGGATTCCAATGTGTCCATATACGGAGAGCTCGCTACATGGCAGAGTAGTGCAACATGTCCATATACTGAGAGCTAGCTACATGGCAGAGTAGTCGAACATGTCCATATACATAGTAGTAGCTACATGGCAGATGAGTCCAACATGTGTATATTTAGAGGGCTAGGCACAAGGCAGATGAGTGCATCATGTTCATATACAGATAGCTGGCTACACAGCTGATGAGTCCAACATGTCCATATACTGAGGTCTAGCTACACGGCAGACATGTCCAGATCTACCAACATATCAGATCAATCCAAAATATCCAAGTATACAGAGCTGGCTACATGGCAGCTGAGTCCAAAATGTCCATATAAAGAGAGCTTGCTATATGGCAGAGTAGTGCAACATTTCCATATATAGAGTTCTAGCTACTTGGCAGATGTGTCCAAGGTGTCCATGTATTGAGAGCTACCCTAGATGGCAGACAAGTCCAATATGTTCATATACTGAGAGCTAGCTACTTGGCAGACAAGTCCAAAATGTCCATATACAGAGGGTTAGCTACATGGCAGACGAGTCCAAAATGAACATATACAGAGATCTAGACACATGGTAGAGTAGTGCAACATTTCCACATACAGAGTTCTAGCTACATGGCAGATGTGTCCAACATGTCCATATACTGAGAGCTAGTTACATGGCAAACAAGTCCAATATGTTCATATACAGAATGCTACCAATTTGGCAAATCAGTCCAACATATCCATGTACCGAAAGCTAACTACATGGCAGACGACTCCAAAATGTCTATATACAGACAGCTAGCTACATGACAGAGTAGTGAAACATTTCCATATACAGAGTTGTAGCTACATGGCAGATGAGTCCAACGTATCCATATAATGAGTGATAGCTACAGGGCAGATGAGTACAATATGTGTATATTTAGAGGGATCGCTGCAAGGCAGATGAGTCCCACATATTCATATACAGATAGCTGACTACATGGCCGATGAGTCCAACATGTCCATACACTGAGAGCTAGCTACATGGCAGAGAAGTACAATATGTTCATATAAGGAGCTCTGGTAGCGTAGTGGTTATGAATCGGGCTGCGAACCTTAAGGTCAGCGGTTCGAAACTACCAGCAGCTCCGCGGGAGAAAGATCAGGCTTTCTACTCCCGTAAAGATTTAC
>NW_006408670.1:7624823-7632211 GCF_000296735.1 Chrysochloris asiatica
TACTCCCGTAAAGATTTACACCCTCGGAAACCCTGTACAGGGTCGCTATGGGTCGGAACTGACTCAACAGCACTTAACACACACACACACCTACATATCAGATCAGTCCAAAATATCCATGTCCAGAGAGCTAGCTTCATGGCATACGAGTACATATTGGACATCTCTGGCATGTAGGTGGCTCTCAGTAAATGGACACGTTGGACACTTCTGCCATGTAGTTAGTACCCTGAATATGGACATGTTGGACTACTCTGTCATGTAGCTAGCTCTCAGTATATAGACACGTTGGACAGATCTGCCATGTAGATAGAACTCTGTATATGGAAATGTTGCCCTACCCTGCCATGTAGGTAGCTCTTTGTATATGGACATTTGGACTCGTCTTCCATGTAGCTAGCTCTGTGTACATGGATATGTTGGACTGATCTGCCAAGTAGTTAGTTCTCTATATATTAACATATTGGACTTCTCTGCCATGTAGGTAGCTCTCAATACATGGACACCTTGGACTCATCTGCCATGCAGCCAGAACTCTGTATACAGAAATGTTGCACTACCCTGCCATGAAGCTGTCTCTCTGTATATGGACATTAAGGATTCGTCTGACATGTAGCTAGCTCTTTGTACCTGGATATGTTACACTGATCTGCAAAGTAGGTACCTCTCTGTATATGAACATATTAGACTTGTCTGCCTCGTAGCTAGCTCTCAGTATATAGACATTTTGAACTCATCTGCCATGTGTATAGTAACCTGTATATGGAAATGTTGGACTGCTCTGCCATGTAGCTACCTCTCAGTGTGTGGACACGTTGGACACATCTGCCATGTACCTAGAACTCTATATATGGGAAATGTTGCACTCCTCTGCCATGTAGCAAGCTCTCTGTATATAGACAAGTTGGACTAATCTGCCTTGTACCTAGAACTCTGTGTATGGAAATGTTTCACTACACTGCTATGTAGCTAGCTCTGAGTATATGGACATTTTGGACTCGTCTGCCATGTAGCTAGCTCTCTGCACATGGATATGTTGGACTGATCTGCCAAGTAGTTAGCTCTCTGTATATGAACATATTGGAGTTGTCTGCCATGTGACTGACACTCAGTATAAGGACACGTTGGATACATCTGCCACGTACATGGAACTCTGTATATGGAAGTGTTGCACTACTCTGCCATGTAGCTAGCTCTCTGAATATAGACAAGTTGGACTCATCTGCCTTGTAGCTAGAACTCTGTATATGGAAATGTTGCACTACCCTGACATGTAGCTAGCTCTCTGTATAAGGACATTTTTTGACTTGTCTGCCATTTAGCTAGCTCTCTGTACATGGATATATTGGACTAATCTGCCAAGTAGGTAGCTCTGTATATGAACATATTGGACTTGTCTGCCATGTAGGTAGCTCTCAATATATGGACACCTTGGGCACATCTGCAATGTAGCTAGAACTCTGTATGTTGAAATGTTTCACTACCCTGCCATGTAGCTAGTTTTCTGTTTATGGACATTGTGGACTCGACTGCTATGTAGCTTGAAATCTGTATATGGAAAAGTTGCACTACTCTGCGATGTAGTCAGCTGATATGTAGGTAGTTCTCTGTGCATGGATATTTTGAACTGATCTGCCATGTACCTAGCTCTGAGTATATAGGCAAGTTGGGCACATCTGCCATGTAGCTTGAACTCTGTATATGGAAATCTTGTACTACTCTGCTATATAGCTAGCTCTCTGTATATGGACAATTTGGTCTCATCTGCCATGTAGCTAGCTCTCTGTTCATGGCTATGTTGGACTGATCTGCCAAGTAGGTAGCTCTCTGTATATGAACATATTGGACTTGTCTGTCCTGTAGTTGGCTCTCAGTATGTGGACACATTGGACACATCTGTCATGTAACAACTACCATGAATATGGAAATGTTGAACTATTCTGCCATGCAGCTAGCTCTCTGTATATGGACACGTTGGACATATCTGCCATGTAGCTAGAAGTCTGTATATGGAAATGTTGCAATACTTTGCCATGTAGCTAGCTTTCTGTATATAGACAAGTTGTACTTATCTGCTTTGTTGCTAGAACTCTGTCTATAGAATTGTTGCACTACCCTGCCATGTGGCTAACTCTCTGTATATGGACATTTTGGACTCATCTGGCATGTAGCTAGCTCTCTGTACATGAATATGTTGGAATGATCTGACAAGTAGGTAGCTCTCAGTTTATGAACATATTGGTCTTGTCTGCCATGTAGCTCTCAGTATATGAACACTTTTGACACATCTGCCATGTAGCTAGATCTCAGTATATGGAAATGTTGCACTACTCTGCCATGTAGCTAGCTCTCTCTATATATACAAGTTGAACTCATCTGACATGTAGCTAGTACCCTGCATTTGGACATGTTGGACTGATCTGCCATTTAGCTAGCTCTCAGTGTATGGACATATTGGACACATCTGCCATGTACCTAGAACTCTGTATATGGAAGTGTTGCACTACTCTGCCATGTACCTAGCTCTCTCTGTATATACAAGTGGGACTCATTTGCCTTGTACCTAAAACTCTGTATATGGAAATGTTGCATTACCCTGCCATGTAGCTAGCTCTCTGTATATGGACATTTTAGACTCATCTGCCATGTAGGTAGCTCTCTGTACATGGATATGTTGGATTGATCTGCCAAGTAGTTAGCTCTCTGTATATGAACATATGGGACTTGTCTGCTGTGTAATTGGCTCCCAGTTTATGGACATGTTTGACACATCTGCCATGGAGCTAGTACCCTGAATATGGACATGTTGGACTACTCTGCAATGTAGCTAGCTCTCAGTATATGGGCACATTGGACACATCTGCCATGTAGCTAGAACTTTGTATATGGAAATGTTTCACTACACTGCCTTGTAGTTAGGTCTCTGTATATAGGCAAGTTGAACTCATCTGCCTTGTAGCTAGAACTCTGTACATGGAAATGTTTCACTACCCTGCCAATGTAGCTTGCCCTCTCTACCTGGACATTTTGGACTTGTCTGCCATGTAGCTAGCTCTCTGTACATGGATATGTTGGACTGATCTGACAAGTAGGTAGCTCTCTGTATATGAACATATTGGACTTGTCTGCCATGTAGGTAGCTCTAAATATATGGACACCTTGGACACATCTGCCCTATAGTTAGAACTCTGTATATGGAAATATTGCACCACTCTGACATGTAGCTAGCTCTCTGTACATGGATATGTTGGACTGATCTGCAAAGAAGGTAGGTCTCTGTGTATGAACATATTGGACTTGTCTGCCATGTAGGTGGCTCTCAGTATATGGACACGTTGGAAACATCTGCCATCTAGCTAGAACACTGAATATGGACATGTTGGACTACTCTGCCATGTAGCTAGCTCTCAGTATATGGACACATTGGATACATCTGCCATCTAGCTAGAAATCTGTATATGGAAATGTTGCACAACACTGCCTTGTAGTTAGATCTCTGTATATAGACAAGTTGGACTCATCTGCCTTGTAGCTAGAACTCTGTGTAAGGAAATGTTGCACTAACCTGCCATGTAGCTAGCTCTCTGCATATGGAGATTTTAGACTCGTCTGCCATGTAGCTAGCTCTCTGTACGTGGATACGTTGGATTGATCTGCCAAGTAGGTAGCTCTCTGTCTATGAACATATTGGACTTGTCTGCCATGTAGGTGGTTCTCAGTATATGGTCACGTTGGACACATCTGCCATGTAGCTAGTATCCTGAATATGGACATATTGGACTACTCTGCCATGTAGCTAGCTCTCAGTATATGGACAAGTTGGACACATCTGCCATGTGGATAGAACTCTGTATATGGAAGTGTTGCACTACTCTGCCATATAGCTAGCTGTCTGTATGTAGACATTTTGGAATTGTCTGCCATGTAGCTAGCTCTCTGTACATGGATATATTGGACTGATCTGCCAAGTAGCTAGCTCTCTGTATATGAATATTTTGGACATCTCTGCCATGTAGCTAGCTCTCAGTATATGGACATGATGGACTCATCTGTCATGTAGCTAGTACCCTGTATATGGACATGTTGGACTCATCAGCCATATAGCGAGCACTCTCTGTATGAACATATTGGACTCATCTGCCTTGTACCTAGCCCCCTATATATATACATGTTGGAGTCATTTACCATGCAGCCCAGTCTCAGTATATGGACATGTAGGACTCATCTGCCATATAGCTAGAACCATTAATATGGAAATGTTGCACTACTCTGCTATATAGCTAGCTCTCTCTATATGTACATTTTTGACTCGTCTGCCATGTAGCTATCTCTCTCTCCATGGAATTGTTGGCCTGATCTGCCATGTAGGTAGCTCTCAGTATATGAAATTATTGGATTTACCTAACATGTAGCTATCTCTCTGTATATGGACATGTTGGACTCATTAGCCATGTAGCCAACTCTCTTTATGAACATGTTGGACTCATCTGCCTTGTAGCTACTCCTCTATATATACACATGTTGGGCTCATCTGCCATGTAGCTAACTCCCAGTATATGGACATTTTGGACTCACCTGCCTTGTAGCTAGTTCTCTGTAAAAGGACATGTTGGTCTACTCTGCCATGCAGTTAACTCTAGCTATATGGACACATTGGATTCATCTGCCATGTAGCTAGAGCTCTGTATATGGAAATGTTGCACTACTCTGCCATGTAGCTAGCTTTCTGTATTGGGACATTTTGGACTTGTCTGACATGTCCTAGCTCTCTGTACATGGATATATTGCATTGATCTGTGAAGTAGGTAGCTCTCTGTATATGAACATATTGGACTTGTCTGCCATATAGCTCTCAGTATATGGACACGTTGGACATATTTACCATGAAGACAGTACACTGTATATGGGCAAGTTGGAATACTCTGCCATGTAGCTAGCTCTCAGTATATGGATATGTTAGAGAAATCTGCCATGAACCTAGAAATCTGTATATATGAAAATGTTGCACTTCTCTGCCATGTAGCTAGCTTTTTGTATATAGACAAGTTGGACTCATCTGCCTTGTAGTTAGAAATCTGTATATGCAAATGTTGACCTACACTGCCAGGCAGCTAGCTCTCTGTATATGGACATGTTGAACTCGTCTGCAATGTAGCTAGCTCTGTGTACATGGATATGTTCGACTGATCTGGCTAGTAGGTAGGTCTCTGTATATGACTATGTTGGACTTGTTTGCCATGTAGCTAGCTCTCAGAATATGAACACGTTGGACACATCTGCCATGTAGATAGAACACTGTATATGGAAGTGTTGCACTACTCTGCCATGTAGCTAGCTCTCTGTATATACACAAGTTCGACTCCTCTGCCTTGTAGCTAGAACTCTGTATATGGAAATGTTGCACTACCCTGCCATGTAGTTAGCTCTCTGAAAAGGGAAATAATGGACTCGTCTTCCATGTAGCTAGCTCTCTGTATATGGCTATATTGGACTGATATGTCAAGTAGGTAGCCCTCTGTATATGAACATATTGGATTTGTCTGCCATGTAGCTACCTCTCAGTATATGGACACGTTGGACAAATCTGCCATGTAGCTCATACTCTGTTTATGGAAAATTTGCACTACCATACCATGTAGTTAGATTTCTGTATATAGACAAGCTGGACTCATCTGCTTTGTAGCTAGAACTCTGTATATGGAAATGATGCACTACCCTGCCATGTAGTTAGCTCTCTATATATGGACATTTTGGTCTCATCTGCATTGTAGTTTGATCTCTGTATATGCAAATGATGCACTACTTGACCATGTAGCTAGCTCTTTGTATTTGGACATTTTGGACTCGTCTGCCATGTAGCTAGCTATCTGTACATGGATATGTTGGACTGATCTGCCAAGTTGGAAGTTCTCTGTACATGAACATACTGGATTTGTCTGTCATGTCGCTAGCTCTCAGTATATGGACACATTGGACACATCTGCCATGTAACTATTACCCTGAATATGGACATGGTGAACTAGTCTGCCATGTAGCTAACTCTCAGTATATGAACACGTTGGACATATCTGCCATGTACCTAGAACTCTGTATTTGGAAATGTTGCACTACTCTACCATGTAGCTAACTCTCTGTATATGTACAAGTTGGGCTCATCTGCATTGTATCTAGAACTCTGTATATGGAAATGTTGCACTACCCCGCCATGTAGCTAGTTCACTGTATGTGGACATATTGGACTCATCGGCCATATAACTATCTCTCTGTACATGGATATGTTGGACTGATCTGTTTAGTAGGTAGCTCTCTGTATAAGAACATATTGAACCTGTCTGAATTGTAGCTAGCTCTCAGTATATGGACACGTTGGGCACATTTGCCATGTAGCTAGAACTCTGTATATGGAAATGTTGTACTACCCTGGCATGTAGTTAGCTCTCTATATATTTACAATTTGCAGACATCTGCCTTGAAGCTATAACTCTGTATATGGAAATGTTGCATTATCATGCCATGTAGCTAGCTCACTGTATATGGACATTTTGGACTTGTCTGACAGATGGCTAGCTCTCTATACATGGATATGTAGGATTGTTCTGCCAATTAGGTAGCACTCTGTATATGAACATATTGGACTTGTCTGCCATGTAGCTAGCTCTTAGTATATGGACATGCTGGATTCCTCTGCGATGTAACTAGTACCCTGTATATGGACATGTTGTACTACTCTGCCATGTAGGTAGCTCTCAGTATATGGACACGTTGGACACATCTCCCATGTAGCTGGAAGTCTGTATATGGAAATGTTGCACTTTCCTGCCATGTAGTTAGATTTCTGTATATAGACAAGTTGGACTCATCTGCCTTGTAGTTAGAACTCTATAAATGGTTATGATGCACTACCCTGCCATGTAGCTAGCTCTCTATATGTGGTTATTTTGGACTCGTATGCCTTGTAGCTAGCTCTCTGTACATGGTTATGTTGGACTGATCTGCCAAGTAGGTAGCTCTCTGTATATGAACATAATGGACATGTCTGCCATGTAGCTAGCTCTCAGTATATGGACATGTTGGACTCAACTGCCATGTAGCTAGTACTTTGTATATGAACATGTTGGGCTTATCTTCCATGTAGGTAGCTCTCAGTATATGGACACGTTGGACACATCTGCCATGTAGCGAGAGCTCTGTATATGGAAATGTTACACTACTCTGCCATGTACCTAGCTCTCTGTATATCTACAAATTGGACTCATCTGCCTTGTTGCTTTAACTCTGTATATGGAAATGTAGCACTACCCTGCCATGTAGCTAGCTCTCTGTATATGTATGTTTTACACTCGTATGCCATGTAGCTAGCTCTCTGTACATGGATATGTTGGACTGAT
>NW_006408670.1:7636726-7638455 GCF_000296735.1 Chrysochloris asiatica
AAAAAATTCAAGCCTCGACTTTCGTTATTAAAAGATTCACTGGGCAAATTACTGAATGATGCAGAATGCATCAAGAAAAGATGGAAGGAATACAGAGCCATGTACCTAGAACTCTGTATATGGAAATGTTGCTCTACTCTGCCATGTAGCTAACTCTCTGTATATGGACAAGTTGGACTCATCTGCCTTTTAACTAGAACTCTGTATATGGAAATGCTGCACTACTCTGCCATGTATCTAGCTCTCTATATATGGATATTTTGGACTTGTCTACCATGTAGCTAGCTCACAATATATGGACACTTAGGACTCATTCGACATGTAGCTTGAATTCTTTATCTGGAAATGATGCACTACTCTGCCATATAGCTAGCTCACAGTATATGGAACTTTTTGACTCGTCTGACATGCAGCTTGCTCTCTGTGCATTGATATTTTGTCCTGATCTGCCATATAACTATGTCTCAGTATATGGACACATTGGACACATCTACCATGTAGCTAGAAGTCTGTATATGGAGAGGATGCACTACCCTGCCCTGTAGCTAGCACTCTGTATATGGACATTTTGGACTCATCGTCCATGTAGCTAGCTCTCTGTACATGGAAATGTTGGACTGATATGCCAAGTTGTTAGCTCTCTGTATATGAACATATTGTACTTGTCTGCTATGTAGCTAGCTCGCTGTATATGGACATGTTGGACTCATCTGTCATGTAGCTAGTACACTCTATATGGACTTGCTGGACTACTCTGCCTTGTTTCTAGCTTTCAGTATATGGACACGTTGGACACATTTGCCATGTACCTAGAACTCTGTATATGGGAATGTTGCACTCCTCTGCCATGTAGCTAGCTCTCTGTATATAGACAAGTTGGACTCATCTGCCTTGTAGCTATATCTCTGTATATGGAAATGTTACACCACCCTGCCATGTAGCTAGCTCTTTGTAAATGGACATTTTGGACATATCTATCATGTAGCTAGCTCTCTGTACATGGATATGTTGTATTGATCTGCCAAGTAGTTGTTTCCCCGTACATGAACATATTGGACTTGTCTGCCATGTAGCTAGCTCTCAATATATGGACACTTTGGTCTCATCTGCCATGTAGCTTGAACTCTGTATATGGAAATGATGCAATACTCTGCCATGTACCTAGCTCTCTGTATATGGACACCTTGTACACATCTGCAATGTACCTAGAACTCTGTATATGGAAATGTTGCACTACACTGCCTTGTAGCTAGCTCTCTGTATATAGACAAGTTGACTCATCCTCCTTGTATCTATATTTCTGTATATGGAAATGTTGCACTATGCCTCCATGTAGCTAGCTCTCTGTATATGGACTTTTTGGACTCATCTGCATTTAGCTAGCTCTCTGTACGTGGATATGTTGGACTGATCTGCCAAGTAGGTAGCTCCCTGTATATGAACATATTGGACTTGCCTGCTATGTAGCTAGCTCTCAGTATATGAATATGTTGGACTCATCTGCCATGTAGCTAATACCCTGTATCTGGACATGTTGGACTACTTTGCCATGTAGTTAACTCTCAGTATATGGACACGTTGGACACATCTGCAATGTACCTAGAACTCTATATATGGAAATGTTGCACTACTCTGCCATGTAGCTAGTTTCTGTAAATAGACCCGTTGGACTCATCTATCTTGTAGCTAGAACTCTGTATATGGAAATGTTGCACTACCCTGCCATAAA
>NW_006408670.1:7639245-7640215 GCF_000296735.1 Chrysochloris asiatica
CGACCCTGTACAGGGTTTCCGAGGGTGTAAATCCTTACGGGAGTAGAAAGCCTCATCTTTCTCCCGCGGACCGGCTGGTAGTTTCGAACCGCTGAGCTTAAGGTTCGCAGCCCGATTCGTAACCACTACGCTACCAGAGCTGAATAGGTAGCTCTCTGTATATGAACATATTGGACTTATCTGCCATGTAGCTAGCTCTCAGTACATGGACATGATGAACTCATCAGCCATATAGCTAGTGCCCTGTATATGGACATGTTGGACTCATCAGCCATGTAGACAGCACTCTCTGTAAGAACATGTTGGACTCATCTGTCTTGTACCTAGTCCCCTATATATGGACATGTTGCACTACTCTGCCATGTAGCGAGCTCTCTATATTTGGACATTTTGGACTCGTCTGCCAAGTAGCTAGCTCTCTGTGCATGGATAAGTTGGACTGCTCTGCCATGTAGCTTACTCTCAGTATATGGACATGTTGGACTCATCTGCCATGTGCCTAGTACTCTGTATAAGGAAATGATGTAGTACTCTGCCATGTAGCTTGCTCTCTGTATATGGACTTTTAGGAATCGTCTGCCATATATCTAGCTATATGTACATAGATATATTGAACTGATCTGACATGTGGGTAGCTCTCAGTATATGAACATGTTGGACTTGTCTGTCATGTAGCTAGCTCTCTGTATATCGACATGTTGGACTCATCAGCCTTGTAGACAGCTATCTCTGTATGAACATGTTGGACTCATTTGCCTTGTAGCTATTCCACAATATAAACACATATTGGACTAGTCTGCCATGGAGCTCACTCTCAATATATACACATGTTGGACACATCTGCCATGTAGCTAGTATTCTGTATATGGACGTGATGGACTACTTTTCCATATAGCGAGCTCTCAGTATATGGACACGTTGGAGTCATCTGCCATGTTGATAGTTCTCTGTATATGGATATGTTGGACTA
>NW_006408670.1:7640315-7656969 GCF_000296735.1 Chrysochloris asiatica
ATGGATATGTTGGACTACTCTGACATGTAGCTAGCTCTCTGTATATGGACATGTTGGACTCATCAGCCATGTAGCCAGCTCTCTCTGTGTGAACATGTTGGATTCATCTGCCTTGTAGCTAGTCTTCTATATATACACAAGTTGGACTCATCTGCCATGTAGCTAACTTTCAGTATGTGGACATGTTGGACTCATTTTCCATGAAGCTAGTATTCTGTATATGGACATGTTGGATTACTCTGCCATGTAGCGAGCTCTCTCTATATGTACAGTTTGGACTTGTCTGCCATGTAGCT
The DNA here is from genome assembly GCF_000296735.1 of Chrysochloris asiatica. Taxonomy (NCBI): domain Eukaryota; kingdom Metazoa; phylum Chordata; class Mammalia; order Afrosoricida; family Chrysochloridae; genus Chrysochloris; species Chrysochloris asiatica. The sequence continues at coordinate 7,640,612 of NW_006408670.1, forward strand.
AGCTCTCTGTCCATGGATATGTTGAACTGATCTGCCATGTAGGTAGCTCTCTGTATATTAACTTTTTGGATTGTCTGCCATGTTGCTATCTCTCTGTATATGGACATGTTGGACTCATCAGTCATGTAGCCAGGTCTCTCTGTATGAACATGTTGGACTCATATGTAGCTACTCCTCTATATATACATATGTTGGACTGATCTGTCATGTATCTAACTCTCAGTATAAGTACATGTTGGGCTCATCTGCCATGTAGCTAGTACACTGTATATGGACATGTTGGACTACTCTGCCATGTAGCTAACTCTCATTATATGGACACCTTGGACTCATGTGCCATGCAGCTAAAGCTCTGTATATAGAAATGTTTCACTACTCTGCCATGTAGCTATCTCTCTGTATATGGACATTTTGGACTCGTCTGCCATGTAGCTAGCTCTTTGTGCATGGATATGTTGTACTGATCTGCCACGTAGCTAACTCTTTATATATGAACATATTGGACTTGTCTGTCATGTTGCTAGCTCTCTGTTGGACTCATGTGAATTGTAGTTATTCCACTATATATACATGTTGTTCTAGTCTTTCATGTAGCTAACTCTCAGTATACGGACATGTTGGATTAATCTGACATTTTGCTAGTACTGTGTATATGGACATGTTGGACTACACTGACATGTAGCTAGCTCTCAGTATATGAACATGTTGGATTCAACTGCTATTTCGCTAGTACACTGTATATGGATATGTTGGACTACTCTGACATGTAGCTAGCTCTCAGTATATGGACACGTTTGAGTCATCTGCCATGCAGCTAGAACTCTGTATTTCAAATTTTTGCACTACCCTGCCATGTAGCTAGCTCTCTGTGTATGGACATTTTGGACTTCTGCCATGTAGCTAGCTCTCTGTGCATGGACATCTTGGACTGATCAGCCATGTAGGTAGCTATCTGTATATGAACATATTTGACTTATCTGCCATGTAGCTAGCTATCTGTATATGGACATGTTGGACTCATCAGCCATGTAGCCAGCTCTCTCTGTATGAACATGTTGGACTCATCTTCCTTGTAGCCAGTCCTCTATATATACACAAGTTGGACTCATCTGCCATGTAGCTAACTTTCAGTATATGGACATGTTGGGCTCATCTGCCATGTAGCTAGTGTTATGCATATGGACATGTTGGACTACTCTTCCATGTAGCTAGCACTCATTATATGGTCACGATGGACTCTTCTGCCATGTTTCTAGAACTCTGTATATAGAAATGTTCCATTGCTCTGCCATGTACATTTTGGACTCGTCTGCAATGTAGCTAGCTCTCTGTCCATGGATATGTTGGACTGATCTGCCATGTAGGTAGCTCTCTGTATATGAATATATTGGACCATGTTGGACTCATCAGCCATGTAGCCAGCTCTTTCTGTATGAACATGTTGGACTCATCTGCCTTGTAGCTATTCCTATATATGTACACATGTTGGACTCATCTGCCATATAGCTAACTCTCAGAATATGGGCATGTTGGACTTATCTGCCATGTTGCTAGTACTCTGTATATGGACTAGTTGGACTATGTCATGTAGCTAGCTGTCAGTACATGGACACGTTGTACTCATCTACCATGTAGCAGGAACTCTGTATATGGAAATGTTGCACTACTCTGCCATGTAGGTAGCTCTCTGTATTTGGACATTTTGGACTTGTCTGACATGTAGCTAACTCTCTGTGCATAGATATGCTGGACTTATCTGCCATGTAGGTAGCTCTCTGCATATGAACATATGGAACTTGCCTGCTATGTAGCTAGCTCTCAGTATATGGACATTTTGAACGCATCAGTCATGTAGCCAGCTCTATGTATGAACATGTTGTACTCATCTGCCTTGTAGCTAACCCACTAAACATACTCATGTTGTATTACTGTGTTATGCATCTAACTCCAGTATATGGAGTTGTTAGATACATGTTCCATGTAGCTAGCTCTCTGTATATGGACATGTTGGGCTCATCAGCCATGTAGCCTGCTTTTTCTGTATGAACATGTTGGACTCATCTGCCTTGTAGCTAGTCCTCTATATATACACATGTTGTACTCATCTGCAATGTAGCTAACTTTCAGTATATGGACATGTTGGTCTCATCTGCCATGTAACTAGTACTCTGTGTATGGACATATTGGACTACTCTGCTATATAGCTAGATCTCAGTATATGGTCACGTTGGACTCATCTGTCATGAAGCTAGAATTCTGTATATTGAAATGTTGCACTATTCTGCCATGTAGCTAGCTCTCTGTATATGGACATTTTGGACTCGTCTGCCATGTTGCTAGCTCTCTGTGCATGGATATGTTGGACAGATCTGCCATGTAGGTAGCTCTCTGTATATGGACATTTTGGACTTGTCTGCCATGTAGCTAGCTCTCTGTATATGGACATGTGGGACTCATCTGCCATGAAGCTAGCTCTCTGTATATGGACATGTTGGACTCATCTGCCATGTAGCTAGAATTCTGTATATGGAAATGTTTCACTACTCTGCCATGTAGCTAGCTCTGTGTATATAGACATTTTTGCCTCCTCTGCCATGCAGCTAGCTCTCTGTGCATGGGTATGTTGGACTAATCTGCCATGTAGGTAGCTCTTTATATATGAACATATTGGACTTGTCTGATATGTAGACTGCTCTCTGTATATGGACATGCTGGACTCATCAGCCATGTAGACAGCACTCTCTGTATGAACATGATAGATTCATCCGCCTTTTACCTAGTCCTCTATATATAAACATGTTGGATTCATCTGCCATGTAGCCAACTCTCAGTATATGGACATGTTGGACTCATCTGCTATGAAGCTACTACTCTGTATTTGGATATGTTGGACTACTCTGCCATGTAGCTTGTTCTCTGGATATGGACATTTTGGACTCGTCTCTCTGTATGAATTTGTTGGACTCATCAGACTTGTAGCTACTCCTCTATACATACATATGTTGGAATCATCTATCATGTAGCTAACTCTCAGTATATGGACCTGTTGGAACCATCTGCTATGAAGCTAGTACTCTGTATATGGACATGTTTGACCATTCTGCCATGTAACTAGCTCTCAGTATATGGACACGTTGGACTTATCAGCCATTTGGCTAGAACTCCATATATGGAAATGTTGCACTACTGTGTCATGTAGCCAGCTCTCTGTATATGGACATTTTGGACATGTCTGCCATGTAGCCTCTCTGATTATGAATATGGTGGACTCATCTGCCTTGTAGCTAACGCTTTAAACATACACATGTTGGACTAATGTGTCATATAGCTAACTATCAGTATATGGACATTTTGGATTCATCTGCCATGTAGTTAGCTCTCTGTATATGGACACGTTGGACTCATCAGCCATGTAGCCAGCTCTTTCAGTATGAACATGTTGGACTCTTCTGCCTTGTAGCTAGTCCTCTATAAATACACACAATGAACTCATCTGCAATGTAGCTAAGTTTCAGTATATGGACATGTTGGACAACTCTGCCATGTGGCTAGTACTCTGTATATATCAATGTTGGACTACTCAGCCATGTAGCTAGCTCTCATTATATGGACACGTAGGACACATCTGCCATGTAGCTAGAACTATGTATATTAAATGTTGCACGATTCTGCCATGTATCTAGATCTCTGTATATGGACATTTTGGACTCGTCTACCATGTAGCTAGCTCTCTGTGCATGGATATGTCAGACTGATCTGCCATGTAGGTAGTTCTCTGTATATGAACATATTGGACTTGTCAGCATTGTAGCTGGTTTTCAGTATATGAACATGTTGGACTCATCTACCTTGTAGCGAGCCCTCTTAGTGTACAAATGTTGAACTCATCTGCCATGTATCTAACTCTCAGTATATGAACATGTAGACCTCATCGGCCATGTAGCTAGTACTCTGTATATGAATATGTTGGACTACTCTGCCATATAGCTAGCTCTCAGTATGTGGACACGTTGGGCTCATCTGCCATGTAGCTAGCTCTCTGTGCATTGATATATCGAACTGATATGCCATGTAGGTAGCTCTCTATATATGAACATATTGAACTTGTCTGCTTTGTACCTAGCTCTCTGTATCTGGACATGTTTGACTCCTCAGCCATGTAGCCAGCTCTCAGTAAATGGACATGTTGGACACATCTGTCTTGTAGCTAGTCCTCTATATATACACATGTTGGACTCATCTGTCATGTAACTAAGTCTCAGAATATGGACATGTTGGACTCATCTGCCATGTAAATGATACTCTGTATATGGACACGTTGAAGTACTCTGCCATGTAGCTAGCTCTCAGTATATGGACACATTTGACTCATCTGCCATGTATTTGAGCTCTGTATATGGAAATGTTGCACTACTCTGCCATGTAGCTATCTCTCTGTATATGGACATGTTGGACTACTCTGCCTTGTAGCTAACTTTCAGTATATGGGCACGTTGTTCTTGTCTGCCATGTAGGTAGCTCTCAGTATATGGACATGTTGGACTCATCAGCCATGTAGCCAGCTCTCTCTGTATTAATATATTGGACTCATCTGTCTTGTAGCTAGCCCTCTAAATATACCCATGTTGGACTAATCTGCCATTTAGTTAGTACTCTGTTTATGGACATGCTGGACCACTCTGCCATGTAACTAGCTCTCAGTATATGGACATGTTGGTCTCTTCTGCATTGTAAGTAGTGCTTTGCATATAGAAATGTTGCAATACATGGAAATTTTGGACTCATCTGCCATGTAGCTAATACTTTGTATGTGAATATGTGGGACTACTGTGCCAGATATCTATCTCTCAGTATATGGACATGTTGGACTTATCTATCATGTAGCTAGAACTCTGTATATGGAAATGTTGCATTACTCTGCAATGTAACTAGCACTCTGTATATGGACATTTTGGACTCATCTGCATGTAGCCAGCACTCTCTGTGTAAACATGTTGGACTCATCTGCCTTGTAGCTAGTCCTCTATTTATACACATGTTTGACTCATCTGCCATGTAGCTACCTCTCAGGTTATGGAAATGTTGGACTCATCTGTCATGTAGCTAGTACTCTGTATATGGACATGTTGTAACACTCTGCCATGTAGCTAGCTCTCAGTATATGGACACGTTATTCTCCTCTGCCATGTAGTTAGAACTCTGTATTTGGACATGTTGCACTCCTCTGCTATGCAGCTGACTATCTGTATATGATCATTTTGGCCTCATCTGACATATAGCTAGCTCTCTGTGCATAGATATGTTGGACTCATCGGCCATGTAGTTACCTCTCTGTATATGAACATATTGGACTTGTCTGCCATGTAGGAGCTATCAGTATATGGACATGTTGGACTCATCATCCATGTTTCGAGCTCTGTCTGCATGAATATGTTCGACTCATCTGTCTTGTAGCTAGCCCTCTAAATATAAACACGTTGGACTCATCTGCCATGTAGCTAACTGTCAATATATGGACATGTTGGAGTCATCTGCCATGTAGCTAGTACTCTGTATATGGAAATGTTGCACTGCTCTGCCATGTAGCTATCTCTCTGAATATGGACATTTTTGACTCGTATGCCATGTTGCTAGCTCTCTGTACATGGATAAGTTGGATTGATCTGCCATGTAGGTAGCTCTCTGCATATGAACATATTGGACTTGTCTGCCATGTAGGTTGTTCTCTGCATATGAACATATTGGACTTGTCTGCCATGTAGGTTGTTCTCTGTATATGGACATGTTGGACTCCTCAGCCATGTAGCTAGCACTCTCTGTATGAACATGTTGGACTTATCTGCCTTGTAGCTAGTCCTCTATATATACACATGTTGGCCTCATCTGCCATGTATATGGACATTTTGGGCTTGTCTTCCATGTACCTAGCTCTCTCTGTATGAACATGTTGGACTCATCTTCCTTGTAGCTAATCATCTATATATACACATGTTGGACTCATCTTCATGTAGCTAACTTTCAGTATGTGGACATGTTAACTCATCTGCCATGTAGCTAGTACTCTGTATATGGACATGTTGGACTACACTGCCATGTAGCTAGCTCTCAGTATATGGACAAGTTGGACTCATCTGGCATGTAGATAGAACTCTGTATTTGGAAATGTTGCACTACTCTGCCATGTAGGTAGTTCTCTGCATATGGACATTTTGGACTCGTCTGCCATGTAGCTCGCTCTCTGTTCAAGGATATATTGGATTTATTTGCCATGTAGCTAGCTCTCTTTGCATAGATATGCTGGACTGATCTGACATGTAGGTAACTCTCTGCATATGAACACATGGGACTTGTCTAACAAGTAACTAGCTCTCAATATATGGACATGTTGGACTCATCAGCCATATAGCCAGCTTTCTCTGTAAGAATATGTTCAAATCATCTATCTTGTAGCTAGCCCTTTAATATACACTTGTTGGTATCATCTGAATTAAAGATAACTCTCAGTATATGGACAAGTTGTACTCATCTGCCATGTAGCTAGCTTTTAGTATATGGACACATTGATCTCATCTGCTATCTAGCTAAAACTCTGCATGTGGAAATGTTGCATTACTCTTCCATGTAGCTGGCTATCTGCATATGGACATTTTGGACTCATCTGCCATGTAGCTAGCTCTCTGTGTAGAGATATGCTGTACTGATCTGCCATGTAGGTAGATCTCTGTATTTGAACATATGGGGCATGTCTGCCATGTAGCCAGCTCTCTGTATATGGACATTTTGGTCTCATCAGCCATGTATCCAGCTGTTTATCAACATGTTGGACTCATCTGCCTTGTAGCTAAGCTTCTAAACATACACATGTTGAACTCATCTGTCATGTAGCTAACTATCAGTATATGGACATGTTGGTCTCTTCTTTTATGTAGCTAGTATTTCGTATATGGACATGTTGGACTACGCTTCCATGTATCTAGCTCTTAGTATATGAACACGTTTGTCTCATCTGCCATGTAGGTAGAGCACTCTATATGGAAATGTTGTACTACTCTGTCATGTAGCTTGATCTCTGTATATGGACATTTTGGACCCGTCTGCCATGTTGCTAGCTCTCTGTGCTTGGATATGTTGGACTGATCTGTCATATAAGTAGCTCTCTGTATATGAACATATTGTACTAGTCTGCCATGTAGCTAGCTCTTTGAATATGGACATGTTGGACTCATTAGCCACGTAGCCAGCTCTCTTTGTATGACCATGTTGGAATCATCTGCCTTATAGCTAGACCTCTATATATACATGTTGGAGTCATCTGCCATGTAGCTAACTCACAGTATATGGGCATGTTGGACCCATCTGCCATGTAACTAGTACTCTGTATAAGGACATGATGGACTACTCTGCCCTGTTGCTAACTTTCAGTATATGGACACGTTGGTCTTGTCTGCCATGTAGGTATCTCTCAGTATATGGACATGTTGGACTCATCAGTCATGTAGCCAGCTCTCTCTGTATGAATATGTTGGACTCATCTGCCTTGTAGCTAGCCCTCTAAATATACACATGTTGGAATTATCTACCATGTAGTTAGTACTCTGTATATGGACATGCTGGAAAACTCTGTCATGTAGCTAGCTCTCAGTATATGGATATGTTGGACTCATCTGCATTGTAGGTAGTACTCTGTATATGGAAATGTTGCACTACACAGCCATGTAGCTAGCTCTCTGCATATGAACATATTGGACTTGTCTATCAAGTAACTCGCTCTCAGTATATGGACATGTTGGATTCACCATATATCCAGCCATATATCCAGCTCTCGCTGTGTGAATATGTTCAACTCATCTGCCTTATAGCTAGCCCTCTAAATATACACATGTTTGACTCATCTGCCACGTAGTATCTCTCTGCATATGGACATTTTGGACTTGTTTGCCATGTACCTAGCTAGCTCTCTGTGTTGGATGCGTTGCACTGATCTGCCATGTAGGTAGCTCTCTATATATGAACCTATGGGACTTGTCTGCCATGTAGCTAACTCTCAGTATATGGACATGTTGGGCTACTCTGCCATGTAGCTAGCTCTTAGTGTATGGACACGTTGGTCTCATGTGCGATGTAGGTAGAGCTCTGTATATGAAAATGTTGCTCTACTCTGCCATGTAGCTAGCTTTCTGTATATGGACATTTTGGACTCGTCAGCCATGTAGCTCGCTCTCTGTTCAAGGATATATTGGATTTATTTGCCATGTAGCTAGCTCTCTTTGCATAGATATGCTGGACTGATCTGACATGTAGGTAACTCTCTGCATATGAACACATGGGACTTGTCTAACAAGTAACTAGCTCTCAATATATGGACATGTTGGACTCATCAGCCATATAGCCAGCTCTCTGTGTATGAACATGTTCGACTCATCTACCTTGTAGCTAACCCTCTAACCATACACATGTTGGATTCATCTGTCATGTAGCTAACTCTCAGTATATGGACATGTTGGAGTCAACCGCCATGTAGCTAGTACTCTGTATGTGGACATGTTGGACTACTCTCCCATGTAGCTAGCTCCCAGTATATGAACATGTTGGTTTCATCCGCCATGTAGGTTGTTGTAGTTGTTAAGTGCTGTCGAGTCGTTTTCAACCCATAGAGACCCTGTACATGGTTTCTGAGGGTGTAAATCTTTACAGGAGTAGAAAGCCTCATCTTTGTCCCACGGAGCGGCTGGTAGTTTAAAACCACTGACCTTACGGTTCAAAGCCCGATTCATAACCACTACACTACCAAAGCTCCTTACCATGTAGGAAAAGCTCTGTATATGGAAATGTTGTACTAGTCTGCCATGCAGCTAGCTCTCTGTATATGGACATTTTGGACTCATATGCCATGTAGCTAGCTTTCTGTGCACAGATGTGCTGGACTGATCTGTCACGTAGATAGCTCTCTGCATATGGACATTTTGGACTTGTCTATCAAGTAACTATCTCTCAGTATATGAACATGTTGGACTCATCAGCCATGTATCCAGCTCTCTCTGTACGAATATATTCAACTCATCTGACTTGTAGCTAGCCCTCTAAATATACACATGTTGCACTCATCTGCCATGTAGCTAACTCTCAGTATATGGACATGTTGAACTCATCTGCCTTGAAGCTAGTACTCTGTATATGGACATGTTGGACCACTCTGCCATGTAGGTAGCTCTCAGTATATGTGCACATTGGACTCATCTGGCATGTATCTAGAACTCTGCATGTAGAAATATTGCACTATTCTGTTATGTAGATAGCTCTCTGTATATGGACATTTTGGACTCCTTTGCCATGTTTCTAGCTCTCTGTGCATGGATATGTTGGACTGATCTGCCATGTAGGTATCTCTCTATATATGAACATATTGGATTTATCTGCCATGTATCTAGCTCTCTGCATATGGACATGTTGGACTCATCAGCCATGTAGCCAGTTGTCTCTATATGAATATGTTGGACTCACCTGTCTTGTAGCTAGTCCTATATATATACACATGTTGGACTCATCTCCCATGTAGCTAGTATTCTGTATATGGACATGTTGGACTACTCTTCCATATAGCGAACTCTCAATATATGGACACGTTGGACTCATCTGCCATGTCGCTAATACTCTGTATATGGATATGTTGGACTTCTCTGACATGTAGCTAGCTCTCTGTATATGCACATGTTAGACTACTCTGCCATGTAGCTAGCTCTCAGTATATGGACAACTTGATCGCATCTGCCATGTAGCTAGAAATCTGTAAATGGAAATGGTGCACTACACTGCCATGCAGCTAGCACTCTGTATATAAACAGATGGGAATTGTCTGCCATGTAGCAAGCTCAGTAAATTGACATGTTGGACTACTCTGCCATGTAGGTAGCTCTCTGTACATGGATATGTTGAACTGATCTGCCAAGTAGGTAGCTCTCTGAATATGAACATATTGGACTTGTCTGCCATGTAGCTAGCTCTCAAAATATGGACATATTGTATTCATCTAACATGTAGTTAGTACCCTGTATATGATCATGTTGGACTGCTCTGCCATGTAGCTAGCTCTCAGTGAATGGACATGGTGGAAACATCTGCCATGTAGCTAGAACTCTGTATATGGAAATGTTTCACTACTCTGCCATGTAGCTAGCTCACTACATATAGAAAAGTTGGACTCATCTGCCTTGTAGCTAGAACTCTGTATATGGAAATGTTGCACTACCATGCCATGTAGCTAGTTCTCTGTACAGGGACATGTTGGACTCCTCTGAGATGTAGGTAGTACCCTGTATATGGACATGTTGTACTACTCTGCCATGTAGGTAGCTCTCACTACATGGACACGTTGGACACATCTGCAATGTAGCTAGAACTCTGTATATGGAAATGATGTGCTACTCTGCCATGTAGCTAGCTTTCTGTATATAGACAAGTTGGACTTATCTGCCTTGTACCTAGAACTCTGTATATGGAAACGTTTCACTACCCTGCCATGTACCTAGCTCTCTGTATATGGACATTTTAGACTCGTATGCCATGTAGGTGGCTTTCTGTATATGGATATGTTGGACTGTTCTTCCTTGTAGGTTCCTCTCTGTTTGTGAACATATTGGACTTGTCTGCCATGTAGTTAGCAGTATATGGACACATTGGACACATCTGCCATGTAGCTTAAACTCTGTATATGGAAATGTTGCGCTACGATGCCATGTAGCTAGCTCTCTGTATATAGACAAGTTGGACTTATCTGCCTTGTACCAAAAACTCTGTAATGGATTGTTGCACTACTCTGCCATGTAGCTAGCTCTCTGTATAGGGACATTTTTGACTTGTCTTCCATGTACATGGATATGTTGGACTGATCTGTCAAGTAGGCAGCTCTCTGTATATGAACATATAGGACTTGTCTGACATGTAGGTAGCTCTCAATATATGGACACCTTTTACACATCTGCCATGTAGGTAGAACTGTGTATATGGAAGTGTTGCAGTACTCTGTCATGTAGTTAGCTCTCTGTATATAGACAAGTTGGACTCATCTGCCTTGTACCAAGAACTCTGTACATGGATTGTTGCACTACTCTGCCATGTAGCTAGCTCTCTGTATAGGGACATTTTTGACTTGTCTTCCATGTACATGGATATGTTGGACTGATCTGACAAGTAGGCAGCTCTCTGTATATGAACATATAGGACTTAACTGGCATGTAGGTAGCTCTCAATATATGGACACCTTTTACACATCTTCCGTGTAGGTAGAACTGTGTATATGGAAGTGTTGCAGTGCTCTGTCATGTAGTTAGCTCTCTGTATATAGACAAGTTGGACTCATCTGCCTTGTACCAAGAACTCTATATATGGAAATGTTGCACTACACTGTCATGTAGCTATCTCTCTGTATATATATAAGTTGGAATCATCTGCCTTGCAGCTAGAACTCTGTATATGGAAATGTTGCACTACCCAGCCATGTCGCTAGCTCTCTGTATATGGACATTTTGGACTTGTCTGTCATGTAGCTAGCTCTATGTACATGGATATGTTACACTGATCTGACAAGTAGGTAGCTCTCTGTATATGAACATATTGGACTTGTCTACCATAGAGCTAGCTATCAGTATATGGACACGTTGGACACATGTGCCATGTGGCTAGAACTCTGTATATGGAAATGTTGCACTGTACTGCCATGTAGCTAGCTCTCTGTATATAGGCAAGTTGGACTCATCTGCCTTGTAGCTAGAACTCTGTATATGGAAATGTTGCACTACCCAGCCATGTAGCTAGCTCTCTGTATATGGACATATTTGGACTCGTCTTCCATATGGCTAGCTCTCTGTACATGGATATGTTGGACTGAACTGCCAAGTACGTAGCTCTCTGTATGTGAACATATTGTACTTCTCTGCCTTGTCGGTAGTTCTCAATATATGGACACCTTGTACACATCTGCCATGTACCTAGAACTCTGTATATGGAAATGTTGTACTACCATACCATGTAGCTAGCTCTCGGTATATGGACATTTTACTCGTCTGCCATGTAGCTATCTCTCTGTACATGGATATGTTACACTGATCTGCGAAGTATGTAGCTCTCAGTATATGAACATATTGGACTTTTCTGCCATGTAGCTAGCTCTCAGTATATGGACATGTTGGACTCATGTGCCATGTATCTAGTACCATGTATATGAACATGTTGGATTGCTCTGTCATGTAGCTAGCTCTTCGTGTATGGACACGTTGGACACCTGTGCTATATACCTAGAACTCTGAATATGGACATGTTGGAGTACTCTGTCATGTAGCTAGCTCTCTGTATATAAAAAATTTGTGCTCATCTGCCTTGTAACTAGAACTCTGTATATGGAAATGTTGCACTACCCTGCCATGTAGCTAGCTCACTGACTATGGACATTTTGGACTCCTCTTCCATATAGCAAGCTCTCTGTACATGGATATGTTGGACTGATTTGCCAAGCAGGTAGCTTTCTGTATATGAACATATAGGACTTATCTGCCCTGTTGGTGGCTCTCAGTATATGGACACGTTGGACAAATCTGCCATGTAGCTACTACCCTGAATATGGATATGTTGGCCTACTCTGCCATGTATCTAGCTCTCAGTGTATGGACACGTTCAACACATCCCTGAAGTCCCGGGTTCATAGGTTTTGGCAAACTCACTGTTTGGCCACCTCTGTGCAATTTTCTTTAATTATACTTTTGTGCATTCTATACTTCTTCTTTATGCTCTTAACTCCGGTAATTGTAGCTTCTGGGAAAGTGATTGTTTTCAGTAATACTATGCACGTTTTGATCAGTGGCTCTCATGTAAATGTCACTGCCCCAGTAACAAGAGTTGTGCGTGAGACTATGAAAAATAAAAGTACAGAAAAACAGGATGTAGCAATGCAGAGAATATGTAACAATTGTTTTCTAACCAATTACTTAGTTATGTTTAATATTAAACAGATACATGAGCTGTTAATGTCTATGTACAATAATAACACTGAAACTGGTAGCTACCCCCTGAAGACACCCCTGTGTACGTCTGCTGTGCTCTTGATGTTTTTCATGGGAATCTTGCTGTATGTGATAATTGTATGCACCCCCAAACTGCCTCCGGGTATAATCAACTTAATCCAAATACTCTCCTTCTCCCCAAAGGTATATTGGGAATATAATAGCAATGAACATTGTCATATCTAGATATAGAAACTGGAATAGGATTAAAAGAATGTAAAAGTAAGACCGCACCTTCTTAGAAAAGTCAAAACCGGTTTTTCACCTTGTCTATAATTGTAGAAGCAAGGAGGAAAGAATAATTAGTTTAACAATGGAAGCTAGGTATCTGAAATCTTGTTCATTAACAAAAGCATGTATTTTTTCCCTGCAAAAAACACAGAAGCAGTTTAAATTTCTTTAGAAAGTATAACTTAGTCTTTATTAAAAAATCTAAAGCCTCTCACCTTCATCCACTTGTTAAAAATATGTTAAAAATATGTTAAACACCTCTGAGAAACCGCAAGTTGCTGCCCTAGGTTACATAGACCTAGAAGTTAATATATAATCTATAATTGCTTGCTTGAACTTTTTTTATAGAAATAAGAATTTTAGGTTATTAAATAAATCATGATGTACTTAAAAATACGTTAAGGACAAATCTGTGAATCATTGTGTTCTGTATCACATGAATGATCTCGTATCCTGTCTTGAGTGAATAATCAACATTATTGTCATTATTTTATTTTGTGTAAATTTCCTTCTTCTGACAATAAAAGAATGGGGCCCAGCTAGCTCGGGGTGCTAGGTTGCCTGTCAGTTTGCATCAATCTTTTGTCTCTGTCTCTTTTCTTTTGCCTACTAGACATCTCACTTCCGTTAAGCCCCTCGTTTGCCGAGGTGATCCTTTGTTGAGGCGGGAACCCGAATCAGGACCCCCGGAAAAGTTGGACTCATCTGCCTTTTACCTAGAACTCTGTATATGGAAATGTCGCACTACCCAGCCATGTAGCTATCTCTCTGTATATGGACATTTTGGACTTGTCTGTCATGTAGCTAGCTCTCTGTACATGGATATGTTACACTGATCTGTCAAGTAGGTAGCCCTCTGTATATGAACATATTGGACTTCTCTGCCCTATAGTTGGTTCCCAGTATATGGACACCTTGGACACATCTGCCATGTAGCTAGAACTCTGTATATGGAAATGTTGCACTATACTGCCATGTAGCTAGCTCTCTGTATATAGATAAATTGGTCTCATCTGCCTTGTAGCTAGAACTCTGTATATGGAAATGTTGCACTATACTGCCATGTAGCTAGCTCTCTGTATATAGATAAATTGGTCTCATCTGCCTTGTAGCTAGAACTCTGTATATTGAAATGTTGCACTACCCTGCCATGTAGCTAGCTGTCTGTATAGGGACATTTTGGACTCGTCTGCCATGTCCTAGCTCTCTGTACATGGATATGTTGGACTGATCTGCCAAGTAGGGAGCTTTCTGTATGTGAACATATTGGACTTGTCTGCCATGTAGCTAGCAGTATATGGACACTTTGGAAACATCTGACATGTAGCTTGAACTCTGTATAAGGAAATGTTGCACTATGATGCCATGTAGCTAGCTCTCTGTATATAGACGAGTTGGACTGATCTGCCTGGTAACTAGAACTCTGTATATGGAAATGTTCCACTACCCTGCCACAAAGCTAACACTCTGTATATGGACATTTTTGGACTCATCTTCCATATGGCTAGCTCTCTGAACAAGGATATGTTGGACTGACCTACAAAGTACGTAGCTCTCTGTATGTGAACATATTGTACTTGTATGCCATGTAGGTAGTTCTCAATATATGGACACCTTGTACACATCTGCCATGTAGCTAGAACTCTGTATATGGAAATGTTGCACTGCCGTGCCATGTAGCTAGCTCTCGGTATATGGATATGTTACACTGATCTGCAAAGTATGTACCTCTCTCTATATGAACATATTGGCCTTGTCTGTCATGTAGCTAATTCTCAGTATATGGACATGTTGGACTCATCAGCCATGTAGCTAGCTCTCCATGTATGGACACATTGAACACATCTGCCATCTACCTAGAACTCTGTGTATGGCAATGTTGCATTACTGTATCATGAAAATACCTCTCAGTATATGGACACCTGACAACAACAACAACATGCCATGTAGCTAGCTCTCTGTACGTGGATATGTTGGACTTATCTGCAAAGTATTTAGCTCTCTGTATATGAACATATAGGACTTGTCTGCCGTGTAGGTGGCTCTCAGTATATGGACAAGTTGGACATATTTGGCATGCAACTACAAACCTGAATATAGACATGTTGAACTACTCTACCATGTAGCTAGCTATCTGTACATGGATATGTTGGACTAATCTGCCATGTAGCTAGCTCTCTGTATATGAACATATTGAACTTGTCTGCCATGTGGGTGTCTCTCAGTAAATGGACAAGTTGGATATATCTGGCATGTAACTAGTACCCTGTATATGAACATGTTGGACTGCTATGACATGTAGCTAGCCCTCAGTGTATGGACACATTGTACACATCTGCCATGTACCTAGAACTCTGTATAATGAAATGTTGCACTACCCTACCATATAGCTAGCTCTCTGTATATGTACATTTTGGACTTGTCTGCCATACAGCTAGTTCTCTGTACATGGATATGTTGGACTGATCTGCCAAATAGGTAGCTCTCTGTATATGAACATACAGGACTTGTCTGCCATTTAGCTAGGTCTCAGTATATGGACTTGTCGGTCTCCTCTGAGAGGTAGCTAGTACACCGTATATGGACATGTTGGACTATTCTGCCATGTAGGTGGCTCTCAGTATATGGGCACGTTGGACACATCTGCCATGTAGCTAGAACTCTGTATATGGAAATGTTGCACTACACTGCCATGTAGTTAACTGTCTGTATATAGAAAAGTAGGACACATCTGTCTTGCAGCTACAACTCTGTATATGGAAATGTTGCACTACCCTGCCATGTAGCTAGCTCTCTGTATAGGGATATTTTGGACACGTCTGCCATGTCCTTGCTCTCTGTACATGGATATGTTGAACTGCTCTGCCAAGTAGGTAGCTCTCTGTATATGAACATATTGAACCTGTCTGCCATGTAGCTAACAGTATATGAACACGTTGGACACATCTGCTATATAGCTTGACCTCTGTATATGGAAATGTTGTGATATGCTGCCATGTAGCTGGCTCTCTGTATATAGACAAGTTGGACTCATCTGCCTTGTAGCTAGTACTCTGTATATGGAAATGTTGCACT
>NW_006408670.1:7657209-7658067 GCF_000296735.1 Chrysochloris asiatica
ACTATATGGACATGTGGGACTCATCTGCCATGAAGCTAGCTCTCTGTATATGGACATGTTGGACTGCTCTGCCATGTAGCTAGCTCTCAGTGTATGGACACATTGGACACATCTTCAATGTACCTAAAACTTTGTATATGGAGATATTACACTACCCTGCCATTTAGCTAGCTCTCTGTATATGTAAATTTTGGACTCGTCTGCCTTGTAGCTAGCTCTCTCTATATAGACAAGTTGGACTCATTTGCCTTGTACCTAGAACACTGTATATGGAAATGTTTCACTACCCTGTCATGTAGCTAGCTCTTTGTATATGTACATTTTGGACTCGTCTTCCATGTACATGGATATGTTGTACTGATCTGCCAAGTAGGTAGCTCTCTGTATAAGAACATATTGGATTTGTCTGCTATGTAAGTAGCTCTCATTATATGGACAGGTTGGACACATCTTCCATGTAGCTACTACCCTGAATATGGACCTGTTGGACTACTCTGACATTTAGCTAGCTCTCAGTATATGAACACATTGGACACATCAGCCATGTAGCTAGAACTCTGTATATGGAACTGTTGCACTACACTGCCATGTAGCTACTTGTCTGTATATAGACAAGTTGGACTCATCTGCCTTGTAACTAGAACTTTATGTAGAGAAATGTAGCACTTCTCTGCCATGTAGCTAGCTCTCTGTATAGGGACATTTAAGATTTGTCTGCCATGTCATAGCTCTCTGTACATGGATATGTTGGACTGATCTGCCGAGTAGGTAGCGCTCTGTATATGAACATATTGGACTTGTCTGTCATGTATCTAGCTGTATATGGACACTTTGGACACATCTGCCATATAGCTTAAA
>NW_006408670.1:7659476-7661630 GCF_000296735.1 Chrysochloris asiatica
TAGCTCTTAGTATATTCACACGTTGGTCTCATCTGCCATGTAGCTAGTACCCTATATATGTACATGTTGGACTGCTCTGACATGTAGTTAGCTCTCCCTGTATAGACACGTTGGACACATCTGCCATATACCTAGAACTCTGTATATGAAAATATTTCTTTACTCTCTCACGTAGCTAGCTCTCTGTATATAGACAAGTTGGACTCATTTGCCTTGTACCTAGAACCCTGTATATATATGGAAATGTTGCACTACCCTGCCATGTAGCTAGCTCTCTTTATATGGATATTTTGGACTCGTCTGACATATGGCTAGCTCTCTTTACATGGATATGTTTGATTGATCTACCAAGTAGGTAACTCTCTGTATTTGAACATATTGGACTTGTCTGCCATGAAGCTAACTCCCAGTATATGGACACGTTGCAACCATCTGCCATATAGCTAGAACTCTGAATAGGGACATGTTGGAGTACTCTGCCATGTAGCTAGCTCTCTGTATATAGACAATTTGTATTCATGTGCCTTATAGCTAAAACTCAATATATGGAAATGTTTTAGTACCGTGCCATGTAGCTAGCTCTCTGTACATGGATATGTTGGACTGATCTGCTAAGTAGGTGACTCTCTGTATATGAACATATTGGACTTGTCTGCCTTGTATGTCGCTCTCAGTACATGGACACATTGGACACATCTGACATGTAGCTAGAACCCTGAATATGAACATGTTGAACTACTCTGTGTACATGGATATGTTGGATGGTTCTGCCATGTAGCTAGCTCTCTGTATATGAACATATTGGACTTGTATGTCATATAGCTAGCTCTCAGTATATGGACACGTTGGACACATCTGTCATATAGCTATAACTCTGTATATGGAAGTGTTGCATTACTCTGCCATGTTGTTAGCTCTCTGTATATAGACAAGTTTTTAAGTTGTTGCCCATCAACAAATGCAGGTTCTGTGTGCATCTGCCATGTAGCTAGTATCCTGAATATGGAAATATTTGACTATGCTGCCTTGTAGCTAGTTCTCACAATATAGGCATGGTGGACACATATGCCATGTTGCTAGAACTCAGTATATGGAAATGTTGAAAGACCCTGCCATGTAGTTAGATCTCTGTATATAGACAAGATGGACTCATCTGCCATGTAGCTAGAACTCTGTATATGGAAATGCTGCACTGCCATGCCATGTAGCCAGCACTCTGTATATGGACATTTTGGACTCGTCTCCCATGTAGCTAGCTCTCTGTACATGGATATGTTGGAATGACCTGCCAAGTAGGTAACTCTCTGTATATGCACATATTGGACATGTCTGCCATATACCTAGCTCTCAGTATATGGACAAGTTGGACACATATGCCATATAGCTAGAACTCTGTATATGGAAGTGTTGCATTACTCTGCCATGTTGTTAGCTCTCTGTATATACAAGTTTTTAAGTTGTTTCCCATCAGCAAATGCAGGTTCTGTGTGCTTTTCTCCCTCGAACTTAACTGTGTTTATGTCATTATGTCAACCATATTTGAGGAGGCATTTTTTCCCCCAGTCGCATTCTGAGTGCCTTCCCACCTTCCAGTCCTGTATCTGACAATGTCTCTTTGCTATTCATAGAGTTTTTAGTGACTAGCGATTTGGAAGTAGTTTGTCACTCTTTCTTCCTAGTCTATCATTGTTTTGTAGCTCATCTGAAACCTGTCCACCATGGGTGACCATGCTTGTTGTTCAAAACACCGGTGTCATAGCCCTCAGAATCACAGCAACTCAAAAAACCACAGCACGAAAGACAGACGAGTGGTGTCCATTTGATTTTATGTCTATACTGTCTCTTTACATTTCGACGTCAATCATGATAAAATCCTGATATAATCAAGATATATATAAGATATAATCAGGATACAATCAAGATGTTCTCTCCTAATCCTATCATATTATACTAGAATACTATAATAAAATATGCAGAGATTTAGAGTTAGAAAGCCAAAAGGGAAGAACATGGTCAGCATTTCTAAAGCTGGGGAGACTGAAGAAAAAATTCAAGCCTCAACTTTTGTTATTGAAAGATTCACTGGGCAAATTATTGAATGATGCAGAATGCATCAAGAAAAGATGGAAGGAATACACAGAATCATTGTACCAA
>NW_006408670.1:7662857-7667531 GCF_000296735.1 Chrysochloris asiatica
TTTGAGTTGTGGTGTTGGAGGAGAATACTGAAAGTGCCATGGACTGCCAAAAGAACCAATAGATCTGTTTTGGAAGAAGAGCAGCCAGAGTGCTCCTTGGAGGCCAGGATGGCTAAGCTTCGTCTCTCGTACTTTGGACATTTTGTCCGGAGGAAACAATCTTTGTAGAAGGATGTCATGCTGGGTAAGGTGGAGGGTCAGAGAAAAAGAGGAAGACATTTTGGAGTCGTCTGACATGTAGCTATCTCTATGTACATGGATATGTTGGACTGATCTGCCAAGTATGTAGCTCTCTGTAAATGAACATATAGAACTTGTCTGCCATGTAGGTCGCTCTCTGTATATGATCACCTTTTACACATCTGCCATGTAGCTAGAACTCAGTATAGGGAAATGTTGTACTACCGTGCTATGTAGCTAGCTCTCTGTATATGGACATTTTGGATTCGTCTGACATGTAGCTAGCTCTCTGTACATGGATATGTTGTAGTGATCTTCCAAGTAGGTAGTTCTCTGTATATGAACATATTGGATTTGTCTGCCATGTAGGTGGTTCTCAGTATATAGACAAGTTGGAAATATCTGGCATGTATCTAGAAACCTGAATATGGACATGTTGAACTACTCTGCCATGTAGCTAGCTTTCTGTACAAGGATATGTTGGACTGATCTGCCATGTAGACAACTCTCTGTATATGAACATATTGGACTTGTCTGCCCTGTAGGTGTCTCTCAGTAAATGGACAAGTTAGAAATATCTGGCATGTAGCTAATATCCTGTATACGGACATGTTGGACTTCTCTGCTATGTAGCTATCTCTCAGTGTATGGACACATTGGACACATTGGCCATGTACCTAGAACTCTGTATATGGAAATGTTGCACTACCCTGCCATGTAGCTAGCTCTCTATATTTGTACATTTTGGACTCATGTGCCATGTAGCTAACTCTCTGTACATGGATATGTTGGACTGATCTGCCAAGTAGGCAGGTCTCTGTATATGAACATATTGGGCTTGTCTGCCATGTAGCTAGCTCTCAGTATATGGACATGTTGTACATCTCCTTTGAGATGTAGCTATTACCTTGTATATGGACATGTTGTACTACTCTGCCATGTAGGTAGCTCTCACTATATGGACACTTTGGACATATCTGCCATGTAGCTAGAACTCTGAATATGGAGATGGTGTGCTACTCTGCCATGTAGCTAGCTCTCTGTATTTAGACAAGTTGGACTCATCTGCCTTGTACCTAGAACTCTGTATATGGAAATGTTTCACTACCCTGCCATGAATCTAGCTCTCTGTATATGGATATTTTGGATTCATCTGCCATGTAGATAGCTGTCTGTACATGGATATGTTGGACTTATCTGCCAAGTAGGTAGCTCTCTGTATATGAACATATTGGATTTGTCTGCCATGTAAGTGACTCTGAGTATATGGACATGTTGGACACATCTGCCATGTAGCTACTACCCTGAATATGGACATATTGGCCTATTCTACCATGTAGCTAACTCTCAGTATATGGACACGTTGGACACATCTGTCATGTAGCACTACACTGCCATGTAGTTAGCTGTCTGTATATAGAAAATTAGGACTCATCTGCCTTGCAGCTAGAACTCTGTATATGGAAATATTGCAGTGCCCTGCCATGTAGCTAGTTCTGTGTATAGGGATATTATGGACTCGTCTACCATATCCTAGATCTCTGTACATGGATATGTTGGACTGATCTGCCAAGTAGGTTGCTCTCTATATATGAACATATTAGACTTGTCTACCATGTATCTAGCAGTATATGGACACGTTGGGCACATCTGCTACATAGCTTGTACTCTGTATATGGAAATGTTACAATACGCTGCCATGTATCTCGCTCTCTGTATATCGACAAGTTGGACTCATCTGCCTTGTACCTAGAACTCTGCATATGGAAATGTTGCACTACCCTGCCATGTAGCTAGATCACTGTATATGCACATTTTGGATCTGTCTGTCATGTAGTTAGATCTATATACATGGATATGTTGGACTGATCTGTCATGTAGGTAGCCCTCTGTATATGAACATATTGGACTTTTCTACCATATAGCTAGCTCTCAGTATATGGACAAATTGGACACAAGTGCCAAGTAGCTAATACTCTGTATATGGAAATGTTGCACTGTATTGCCATGTAGCTAGCTCTCTGTAAATACACAAGTTGGACGTATCTGCCTTGTAGCTAGATCTCTGTATATGAAAATGTTGCACTACCCTGCCATGTAGCAAGCACTCTGAATATGGACATTTTGGACTCATCTGACATGTCCTAGCTCTCTGTTCAAGGATATGTTGGACTGATCTGCCAAGTAGGGAGCTCTCTGTATGTGAACATATTGGACTTGTCTGCCATGTAGCTAGCATTATATGGACATGTTGTACACATCTGCCATGTAGATAGAACTCTGTATAAGAAATGTTGCACAACGATGCCATGTACCTTGCAGTATGTATATAGACAAGTTGGACTCATCTGCCTCGTAGCTAGAACTCTGTTTATGGAAATGTTGAACTACCATGCCATGTAGCTAGCTCTCAGTATATGGACATTTTGGACTCGTCTGCAATGTAGCTAGCTCTCTGTACGTAGATATGTTACACTGATCTGTGAAGTATGTCGCTCTCTGTATATGAACATATTGGACTTGTCTGCCATGTGGCTAGCTCTCAGTATATGGACATGTTGGACTTATCTGCCATGTAGCTAGTACCCTATATATGGACATGTTGGACTGCTCTGCCATGTAGCTAGCTCTCCGTGTATGGACACGTTGAACACATCTATCATATACCTAGAGCTCTGTATATGGCAATATTGCATTACTCTGTCATGTAGCTAGCTCTCTTTAAATACACCAGTTGGACTCATTTGCCTTTGTATCTAGAACTCTGTATATGTAAATGTTGCACTACCCTGCCATGTAGCTAGCTCTCTGTATATGGACATTTTGGACTCATCTGCCATAGAGCTAGCTCTCTGTAAATGGATAAGTTGGGGTGATCTGCCAATTAATTACCTCTCTGTATATGATTATATAGGACTTGTCTACCCTGTAGGTGGTTCTCAGTATATGGACATATTGCACACATCTGCCATGTAGCTAAAACTCTGTATATGGAAATGTTGCACTAGTCTGCCATGTACCTAGCTCTAGGTGTACAGACACGTTCGACACATCTGACATGTAGCTAGACCTCTGTATATGGAAATGTTGCACTACTCTGCCATGTAGCTAGCTCTCTATATATCGACAATTTGGACTCATCTGGCTTGTACCTAGAACTCTGTATATGGAAATTCTGGACTACCCAGCCATGTAGCTAGCTCTCTGCATATATGGACATTTTGGACTTGTCTGCCATGTGGCCAGCTCTCTGTACATGGATATGTTGGACTGATCTGCCAAGTAGGTTGCACCCTGTATATGAATATATTGGACTTGTCCCCCATGTAGGTGGCTCTCAGTATATGGACACGTTGGACTTATCTGCCATGTACCCTGAATTTGGACATATTGGACTACTCTGCCTTGTAGCTAATTCTCATTATATGGACTCGATGGACACATCTGCCATGTTGCTAGAACTAAATATATGGAAATGTTGCAAGACCCTGCTATGTAGTTAGATTTCTGTATATAGACAAGATCGATTCATCTGCCTTCTAGCTAGAACTCTGTATATGGAAATGCTGCACTACCATGCCATGTAGCCAGCACTCTGTATATGGACATTTTGGACTTGTCTCCCATGTAGCTAGCTCTCTGTACATGGATATGTTGGACTGATCTGCAAAGTAGGTAGCTCTCTGTACATGAACATACTGGACTTGTTTGGCATGTAGCTAGCAGGATATGGACACAATGGACACATCTGTCATATAGATAGAACACTTTATATGGAAGTGTTGCATTACTCTATCATGTAGCTAACTCTCTGTATATAGACAAGTTGGACTCATTTGCCTTGTACATAGAACACTGTATATGGAAATGTTGCACTACCCTGCCATGTAGCTAGCTCTCTGTAAATGGACATTTTGGACTCATCTGCCATAAAGCTAGCTCTCTGTACATGGATATGTTGGGCTGATCTGCCAAGTATATAGCACTCTGTATATGAACATATTATACTTTTCTGCCATGTAGCTAGCTCTCAGTATATGGACACGTTGGAAACATTTGCCATATAGTTAGAACTCGGGAATATGGACATGTTGGAGTACTCTGCCATGTAGCTAGCTCTTGGTATATAAACAATTGGTACTCATCTGCTTTGTAGCTAGAACTCTGTATATGGAAATGTTGCAATACCCTGCCATGCAGCTAGCTCTCTGTCTATGGACATTTTGGACTCGTCTTCCATGTAGCTAGCTCTCTGTAAATGGATATTTTGGACTGATCTGTCAAGTAGTTAGCTCTCTGTATATGAACATATATGACTTGTCTGCCTTGTATGTGGCTCTCAGTATATGGACCCATTGGATACATCAGCCATGTAGCTACTACCCTGAATATGGACATGTTGGCCTACTCTGCCATGTAGCTAGCTCTCAGTATATGGACACATTGGACACATCTGCCATGTAGCCTGAACTCTGTATATGGAAATGTTGTACT
>NW_006408670.1:7667661-7670191 GCF_000296735.1 Chrysochloris asiatica
AGCCTGAACTCTGTATATGGAAATGTTGTACTACTCTGCCATGTAGCTAGCTCTCTGTATATGGACATTTTGGACTCGTCTGCCATGTAGCTAGTTCTCTGTACATAGATATGTTGGATTTATCTGCCAAGTACATAGCTCTCTGTATATGAACATATATGACTTGTCTGCCCTGTAGGTGGCTCTCAGTATATGGACACATTGGACACATCTGCCATGAAGCTACTACCCTGAATATGGAAATGTCGCACTACCCTGCCATGTAGCTAGGTCTCTCTATATGTTCATTTTGGACTCGTCTGCCATGTAGCTAGCTCTCTGTACATGGATATGTTGGACTGGTCTGCCAAATAGGTAGCTCTCTGTTTATGAACATATTGGACTTGTCTGCCATGTAGGTAGCTCTCTGTATATGATCACCTTTGACACATCTGCCATGTAGCTAGAACTCTGTATATGGAAATGTTATACTACTCTGCCATGTAGCTAGCTCTGTGTATATGAACATTTTGGACTCGTCTGCTATGTAGCTAACTAGCTTTCTATGTTGGATACGTTGCACTGATCTGCCATGTAGGTAGCTCTCTGTATATGAACATATGGGACTTGTCTGCCATGTAGCTAAATCTCAGTATATGGACATGTTGGAAGCATCTTCCATGTAGCTGAGACTCTGTATATGGACATTTTGGACTTCTCTGCCATGTAGTTAGCTCTTAGTGTATGGGCAAGTTGGTCTCATCTGTGATGTATCTAGAGCTCTGTATATGAAAATGTTGCTTTACTCTGCCATGTTGCTAGCTCTCTGTATATGGACATTTTTGACTCGTCTGCCATGTAGCTAGCTCTCTGTGCATGGATATGTTGGACTGATCT
Source organism: Chrysochloris asiatica (assembly GCF_000296735.1). Lineage (NCBI taxonomy): Eukaryota > Metazoa > Chordata > Mammalia > Afrosoricida > Chrysochloridae > Chrysochloris > Chrysochloris asiatica. Next base: position 7,668,538 of record NW_006408670.1, read on the forward strand.
GCCATGTTGGTAGCTCTCTGTATATGAACATATGGAACTTGTCTGCCATGTAGCTAGCTCTCTGTATATGGACTTGTTTGACTCATCAGCCTTGTACCCAAGTCTCTGTGTATGAACATGTTCTACTCATCTGCCTTGTAGCTAACCCTCTAAGCATATACATATTGGATTCATCTGTCATGTAGCTAACTCTCAGTATATGGACATGTTGGAGTCAACCGCCATGTAGCTAGTACTCTGTATATTTACATGTTGGATTACTCTTCCATGTAGCTAGCTGTCAGTATATGAACACGTTGGTCGGTCTCATCTGCCATGTAGGTTGTTGTTGTTAAGTGCTGTTGAGTCGTTTCCGACACATAACGACCCTGTAAAGGGTGTAGAAAGCCTCATCTTTCTCCCTAGGAGCGTCTGGTAGTTTCAAACCGCAGACCTTAAGGTTCACAGCCCGATTCATAACCACTACGCTACCAGAGCTCCATAATATGTAGGTAGAGCTCTGTATATGGAAATGTTGTACCAGTATGCCATGTAGCTAGCTTTCTGTTTATGGACATTTTGGACTCATCTGTCATGTAGCTAGCTCTCTGAGCACAGATGGGCTGGATTGATCTGTCATGTAGATAGCTCTCTGCATATGAACATTTTATAATTGTCTATCCAGTAACTAGCTCTCAGTATATGGACATGTTGGACTCATCATCCATGTATCCACCTCTCACTGCATGAATATGTTCGACTCATCTGCCTTGTAGCAAGACCTCTAAATATACACATGTTGTATTCATCTGCCATGTAGCTAACTCTCAGTAAATTAACATGTTGGACTCATCTTCCTTATAGCTAGATCTCTGTATATGTAAATGTGGGTCTCATCAGCCATGTATCCAGCGCCTTCTGTATGAACATGTTGGAATCATCTGTCTTGTAGCTAGACCTGAATATATACAGGTTGGAGTCATCTGCCATATAGATAACTCTGTATATGGGCATGTTGGACTTCTCTGCCATGTAGCTAGATCTTAGTGTATGGGCACGTTGGTCTAATCTGTGATGTATCTAGAGTTCTGTATATGAAAATGTTCCCTCTTCACTGCCATGTAGCTAGCTCTCTGTTTATAGACAAGTTGGAATCATCTGCCTTGTAGCTAGAACTTTGTATATGGAAATGTTGAACTATCATGCCATGTAGCTAGCTGTATGTATATGGACATTTTGAACATGACTGCCATGTACCTAGCTCTCTGTATATGGATATGTTGGACTGATCTGCCAAGTAGGTAACTTTCTGTATATGAACATATTGGACTTGTCTGCCATGTAGGTGGCTCTCAGTATATGGACACGTTGGACTCATCTTCCATGTAATTGGTACCCTGAATATGGACATGTTGGTCTACTCTGCCATGTAGCTAGCTCTCATTATATGGACACATTGGACACATCTGCCATGTTGCTTGAAATGTGTATATGGAAATGTTGCAAGACCCTGCCATGTAGTTAGATCTCTATATATAGACAAGTTAGCCTCATCTGCCTTGTAGCTAGAACACTGTATATGGAAATGTTGCACTACCATGCCATGTAGCTAGCTCTCTGTATATGGACATTTTGGACTCGTCTGCCATGTAGGTAGCTCTCTGTACATGGATAT
>NW_006408670.1:7670291-7680381 GCF_000296735.1 Chrysochloris asiatica
ATGTAGCTAGCTCTCTGTATATGGACATTTTGGACTCGTCTGCCATGTAGGTAGCTCTCTGTACATGGATATGTTGGACTGATCTGCCAAGTAGGTAGGCCTCTGTATATGAACACATTGGACTTGTCTACCATGTAGCTAGCTCTCAGTATATGGACACGTTGGACACATGTGCCATGTAGCTAGAACTCTGTATATGGAAATGTTGCACTACCCTGCAATGTAGCTAGCTCTCTGTATAGGGATATTTTAAACATGTTTGCCATGTCCTAGCTCTCTGTACATGGATATGTTGGACTGATTTAACAAGTAGGTAGCTCTTGGTGTATGAACATATTGGACTTGTCTGCCATGAAGGTAGTTCTCAATATATGAACACCTTGTGCACATCTGCCATGTAGTTAGAATTCTATATATGGAATTGTTGCACTACCCTGCGATGTAGCTAGCTATCGGTATATGGACATGTTGGACTCATCTGCCCTGTAGCTCACTTTCAGTATATGGACATGTGTAACTCATCTGCCATGTAGCTAGAACACTGTATATGGATATGTTGGATGACTCTGCCATGTGGCTAGTTCTCAGTACATAGAAAAGTTGGATTCATCTGACATGTAGGTAGAACTCTGTAAATGGAAATGATGCACTACTCTGCCATGTAGTTAGCTCTCTGTATATGGATATTTTAAACTCGGTTGCCATGTAGATAGTTCTCTGTATATGGATCTGTTGGACTGATCTTCCATGTAGGTAGCTCTCTGTATATGAACATATTGCACTTGTCTGCCATGTTGCTAGCTCTCTCTGTATGAACACGTTGGACTCATCTCCCTTCTAGCTAGTATGCTATATATACACATGTAGCTAGCTCTCTGTATATGGAAACGTTGGACTACTCTGTCATGTAGCTAGCTCTCAGTATATGTATATTTTCGAATCGTCTTCCATGTTCCTAGCACTCTGTGTATGGATATGTTTGACCAATATGACAAGTAGGTAGCTCCCTGTATATGAATATATTGGACTTGTCTGCCATGTTGCTAGCTCTCAGTATACGGAAACCTTGGACACATCTGCCATGTTCCTAGAACGTGTATATGGAAATGTTCCTCTTCACTGCCATGTAGCTAGCTCTCTGTTTATAGACAAGTTGGACTCATCTGCCTTGTAGCTAGAACTTTGTATATGGAAATGTTGTACTTCCTTGTTATGTAGCTAGCTCTCTATATATTGATATTTTGGACTCCTCTGCTATGTAGCTAGCTCTCTGTATATGGCTATGTTGGACTGATCTTTCAAGTAGGTAGCTCTCTGTATATGAACACCTTTGACATATCTGCGATGTAGCTAGAACTCAGTACATGGAAATGTTGTACTACCCTGCCACGTAGCTAGCTCTCCGTATATGGACAATTTGGACTCATCTGCCATGTCGCTTGCTCTCTGGACATAGATATGTTGGACTGATCTTCCCAGTAAGTAGTTCTCTGTATATGAACATATTGGACTTGTCTGTCATGTAGGTTGCTCTCAGTATATGGCCAAGTTGGACACATCTGACATGTAGATAGAACACTGAATATGGACATGTAGAACTACTCTGCCCTGTAGCTAGATGTCTGTACATGGATATGTTGGACTGATCTACCATGTAGCTAGCTCTCTGCATATGAACATATTGGACTTGTCTGCCATGTAGTTGTCTCTCAGTATATATATAAGTTTGACATAACTGGCATGTAGCTAATACCATGTATATGGAAATCTTGGAGTGCTTTGCCATGTAGCTAGCTCTCAGTGTATGGACACGTTGGATACATCTGCCAAGTATCTAGAACTCTGTATATAGAAATGTTGCACTACCCTGACCTGTAGTTAGATCTCAGTATATAGACAAGTTGGACTCATCTGCCTTGTACCTAGAACTCTGTATATGGAAATGTTGTACTACCCTGCCATGAAGCTAGCTCTCTGTATATGGACATTTTGGACTTGTCTGCCAAGTAGCTAACTTTCTTTACATGGATTTGTTGGACTGATCTACCAAGTAGCTAGCTCTCTGTATGTGAACATATTGGACTTGTCTGCCATGTAGCTAGCAGTATATGGACATGTTGGACACATCTGCGATGTAGCTTGAACTCTGTATATGGAAATGTTGTACTATGATGCCAGGTAGCTAGCTCTCTGTATATAAGACAAGTTGGATTAATCTTCCGCATATCTAGAACTCTGTATATGGAAATGTTGCTCTACCCTGCCATGTAGCTAGCTCTTGGTATATGGACAATTTGTACTCGTCTGAAATGTAGCTAGATCTCTGTACATGGATATGTTACACTGATGAAGTAGGTAGCTCTCTGTATATGAACATATTGGACTTGTCTGCCATGTAGCTAGCTCTCAGAATATGGACACATTGGACACATCTGCCATGTAGCTACTACCCTGAATATGGACATGTTGGCCTACTCTGCCATGTAGCTAGCTCTCAGTATATGGATACGTTGGACATATCTGCTTTGTAGCTCAAATTGTGTAAATGGAAATGTTGCACTATTCTGCCATGTAGCTAGCTCTCTGTATATGGACATTTTGTACTCGTCTGCCATGTAGCTTGATTTCTGTACATGGATATGTTGAACTGATCTGCCTAGTAGGTAGCTCTCTGTATATGAACATATAGGACTTGTCTGCCATGTAGCTAGCTGTCAGTATATGGACACGTTGGACATATCTGCCATGTAGCTATAACTCTTTATACAGAAATGTTGCTCTACACTGCCATGTAGCAAGCTCTCTATATATATTCAAGTTGAACTCATCTGCATTGTAACTCGGATTCTGTATATGGAAATGTTCCACTACCCTGCTATTTAGCTATTTCTCTGTATATTGACATTTTGGACTCGTTTGCCATGTATCTAGCTCTCTGTATATGGATATGTTGGATTGATCTGCCAAGTAGGTAGCACTCTGTATATGAAAATATCGGAATTGTCTACAATGTAGCTAGCTCTCAGTATATGGACACATTGGAAACATCTGCTATGTAGCTAGAATTCTGAATATGGACATGTTGGAATACTCTAACATATAGTAGCTCTCTGTATATGGACATGTAGGCCACATCTGCCATGTAGCTAGAACTCTGTAAATGTAAATGTTGCACTACCCTGCCATGTAGCTAGCTCTCTGCTTATGGACATTTTCCACTCGTCTGCCATGTAGATAGCTCTCTGTACATGGATATGTTGGACTGATCTGTCAAGTAGGTAGTTCTCTGTATATGAACATATTGGACTTGTCCGCCATGTAGGTGGCTCTCAGTATACGGACATGTTGGATCCATCTGCCATGTAGCTAGTACTCTGAATATGCACATATTGGACTACTGTGCCATGTTGCTAGCTCTCAGTATATGGATACGTAGGACACATATGCAATTTTGCTTGAACTCTGTATATGGAAATGTTGCACGACCCTGCCATATAGTTAGATCTCTTTATATAGACAAGTTGGACTCATCTGCCTTGTACCTAGAATTCTGTACGGATATGTTGGACTACCCTGCCATGTAGCTAGCTCTCTGTATATGAATATTTTGGACTCATCTGCCATGTAGCTAGCTGTCTGTACATGGATATGTTGAACTGATCTGCCAAGTAGGTAACCCTCTGTATATGAACATATTGGACTTGTCTACCATGTAGCTAGCTCTCAGTATATGGACACGTTGGACACATGTGCCATGTAGCTAGAACTCGATATATGGAAATGTTGCACTACCCTGCCATGTAGCTAGCTCTCTGTATAGGGACATTTTAGACTCGTCTGCCATATCCTAGCTCTCTTTACATGGATATGATGGACTGATGTGTCAAGTAGGTAGCTCTCTGTATATGAACCTATTCGACTTGACTGCCATGTAGCTAGCAGTATAAGGACAGGTTGGACACATCTGCGATGTAGCTTGAACTATGTATATGGAAATGTTGCACTACGATGCCAGGTAGCTAGCTCTCTGTATATAGACAAGATGGATTCATCTTCCTGGTATCTAGAACTCTGTTTATGGAAATGTTGTACTTGCCCTCCATGTAGTTAGCTCTCTGTATATGCACATTTTGGACTCATCTGCCATGTAGCTAGCTCTCTGTACATGGAAATATTGCACTGATCTGCCAAAAAGGAAGCTCTCTCTATATGAACATATTGGACTTGTCTGTCCTGTAGGTGCCTCTCAGTGTATGGATACATTGGACACATCTGCCATGTAGCTACTACCCTGAATATGGACATGTTGGACTATTCTGCCATGTAACTAGATCTCTGTATATGGACATTTTGGACTCGTCTTCCATGAAGCTAGCTCTTTGTACATGGGTATGTTGGAGTGATTTACAAAGTAGGTAGATCTCTGTATATGAACATATTGCACTTGTCTGCCATGTAGGTAGCTCTCTGTATATGCGCACCTTTGACACATCTGCCATGTAGCTAGAACTCTGCATATGGAAATGTTACACTAGCCTGCCATGTAGCTAGCTCTCTGTATAGGGACGTTTTGGACTTGTCTGCCATATCCTAGCTCTCTGTACATGGATATGATGGACTGATCTGCCAAGTAGGTAGCTCTCTGTATATGAACATATTGGACTTGTCTGCCATGTAGCTAGCAATATATGGACAAGTTGGAAACATCTGCTATGTAGCTTGAAGTCTGTATATGGAAATGTTGCACTACGATGGCATGTAGCTAGCTCTCTGTATATAGACAAGTTGGATTCATCTGTCTGGTAGCTAGAACTCTGCATATGGAAATGTTGCAATACCCTGCCATGTAGCTAGCACTCTGTATATGTATATATTGGACTCGTCTGTCATATAGCTAGCTCTCTGTACTTGGATATGTTGAACTGATCTGCCCAGTACGTAGCTCGCTATATATGAACATATTGAACTTGTCTTCCATATAGCTAGCTCTCAATATATGGACATGTTGGACTCATATGTCATGTAGCTAGTACGCTGTATTTGGACATGTTGGACTGCTCTGCCATGTAGCTAGCTCTCAGGGTATGGACACATTGTACACATCTGTCATGTACCTAGAACTCTATTTATTAAAATGTTGCACTACTCTGCCATGTAGCTAGCTCTCTATATATAGACAAGTAGGACTCATCTGCCTTGTGCCTAGATCTCAGTATATACAAATGTTGCACTACCCTGCCATGTAGCTAGCTCTCTGTAAATGGATATATTGAACTGATCTGGCAAGTAGGTAGCTCTCTGTATATGAACATATTGGACTTGTCTGCCATGTAGCGAGCTCTCAGTATATGGACACGGACAAATCTGCCATGTAGCTACAATTCTGTTTATGGAAATATTGCACTACTCTTCCATGTGGCTAGCTCTCTGTATATAAACAAGTTGGACTCATCTGCCTTGTAGCTAGAACTTTGTAAATTGCTATGTTGAACTACCCTGCCATGTAGGTAGCTCTCTGTATATGGACGTTTTGGACTCGTCTGCCATATAGCTAGCTGTCTATACATGGATATGTCAGGCTGATCTGCCAAGTAGGTAGCACTCTGTATATGAAAATATTGGAATTGTCTACAATGTAGCTAGCTCTCAGTATATGGACACATTTCAAACATCTGCTATATAGCTAGAATTCTGAATATGGACATGTTGGAGTACTCTGTCATATAGTAGCTCTCTGTATATGGACACGCAGGCCACATCTGCCATGTAGCTAGAACTCCGTATATGGAAATGTTGCACTACCTTGCCATGTAGCTAGCTCTCTGCATATGGACATTTTTGACTTGTCTGCCATGTGGATAGATCTCTGTACATGGATATGTTGGACTGATCTGCCAAGTAGATAGCCCTCTGTATATGAACATATTAGACCTGTCCGACATGTAGGTGGCTCTCAGTATACAGACACGAGGGAAACATCTGCCAAGTGTCTAGTACTCTGAATATGGACATTTTGAACTTCTGTGCCATGTTGCTGGCTCTCAGTATATGGACACGAAGGAAACATATGTAATGTTGCTAGATCTCTGTATATGGAAATGTTGCACGACCCTTCCATGTAATTAGATCTCTTTATATAGACAAGCTGGACTCATCTGCCTTGTAACTAGAACTCTGTATATGGAAATGTTGCGCTACCCTGCCACATAGCTAGCTCTCTGTATATGGATAGTTTGGACTCATCTGCCATGTAGCTAGCTGTCTGTACATGGATATGTTTGAATTGATCTGACAAGTAGGTAGCCCTCTGTATATGAACATATTGGACTTGTCTACCATATATCTAGCTCTCAGTATATGGACACATTGGACACACGTGCCACGTAGCTAGAACTCTATATATGGAAATGTTGCACTACCCTGCCATGTAGCTAGCTCTCTGTATAGGGGCATTTTAGACTCGTCTGCCATAACCTAGCTCTCTGTACATGGATATGATGGATTGAAATGCCAAGTAGGTAGCTCTCTGTATATGAACCTATTCAACTTGACTGCCATGTAGCTAGCAGTATATGGACAGGTTGGACAAATCTGCAATGTAACTTGAACTCTGTATATGGAAATGTTGCACTACGATGCCAGGTAGCTGGCTGTCTGTATATAGACAAGTTGGATTCATCTGCCTGGTATCTATAACTCTGTTTATGGAAATGATGCACTTACCCGCCATGTAGTTAGCTCTCTGTATATGGACATTTTGGACTCGTCAGCCATGTAGCTAGCTCTCTGTACATGGATATGTTACACTGATCTGACATGTAGGTAGCTCTCTCTATATGAAGGTATTGGACTTGTCTGCCATGTAGCTAGTTCTCAATATATGGACACCTTGTACACATCTGCCATGTAGCTAGAACTCTGTATATGGAAATGTTGCTCTACCCTGCCATGTAGCTAGCTCTTGGTATATGGACAATTTTTACTCGTCTGAAATGTAGCTAGCTCTCTGTACATGGATATGTTACACTGATCTTAGAAGTAGGTAGCTCTCTGTATATGAACATATTGGACTTGTCTGCCATGTAAATAGCTCTCAGAATATGGACACGTTGGACACATCTGCCATGTAGCTACTACCCTGAGTATGGACATGTTGGCCTACTCTGCCATGTAGCTAGCTCTCAGTATATGGATATGTTGGACATATCTGCCATGTAGCTCAAACTCTGTAAATGGAAATGTGGCACTATTCTGCCATGTAGCTGTCTGTATATGGACATTTTGTACTCGTCTGCCATGTAGCTGTCTGTATATGGACATTTTGTACTCATCTGCCATGTAGCTTGATCTCTGTACATGGATATGTTGGACTGATCTGCCCAGTAGGTAGCTCTCTGTATATGAACATATAGGACTTGTGTGACATGTAGGTAGCTCTCTGTATATGAACACCTTTGACACATCTGCCATGTAGCTAGAACTCATTATACAGAAATGTTATACAACTGTGCCATGTAGCTAGCTCTCTGTATATGGACATTTTTGAATCATCTGCCATGTGGCTAGCTCTCTGTACATGGATAAGTTGGACTGATCTTCCAAGTAGGTAGCACTCTGTATAAGAACATATGACTTGCCTGCCTTGTAGGTTGTTTTCAGTATATGTACATATTGGACATATCTGGCATGTAGCTAGAACCCTGAATCTGGACATGTTGGACTACTGTTCCATGAAGCTAGCTCTCAGTCTATGGACAAGTTGGACACATCTGCCATGTATCTAGAATTCTATATATGGAAATGTTGCACTATTCTGTCATGTAGGTAGATCTCTATGTATAGACAAGTTGGACTTATCTGCCTATAAGTTAGAACTCTGTATATGGAAATATTGCACTGCCATGCCATGTAGATTGCTCTCTGTATATGGACATTTTGGACTCGTCTGCCATGTAGGTAGCTCTCTGTACATGGATATGTTTGATTGATCTGCCAAGTAGGTAGCTCTCTGTATAAGCACATATTGGACTTGTCTGCCATGTAGCTAGCTCACAATATATGTACATATTGGACTCATTAGCCAGGTCGCTATTATTCTTTATATGGAAGTGTTGCACTACTCTGCCATGTAACTAGCTCTCTATGTATAGACAAGTTGGACTCATCTGCCTTGTTCCTAAAACTCTGTATATGGAAATGTTGCACTACCCTGCCATGTAGCTAGCTCTTTGTATATGGACATTTTGGACGCCTGTACCATGTAGCTAGCTCTCTGTACATGGATATATTGGACTGATTTGTGAAGTAGGTAGCTCTCTGTATATGAACATATTGGACTTGTCGCCATATAGGTGGCTCTCGGTATATAGACATGTTGGACACATCCGCCATGTAGCTAGTACACTGAATATGGACATGTTGGACTAACTCGGCCATGGAGCTAACTCTCAGTACATGGACAGCTTTGACACAGCTGCCATGTAGCTAGAACTCTGTATATAGAAATGTAAGATTTCTCTGCCATGTAGCTAAATCTCTGTATATAGACAAGTTGGACTTATCTGCCTTGTATGTTGTTGTTGTTAAGTGCCATCGAGTCAGGTCCGACCCATAGCGACCCTGTACATGGTTTCCGAGGGTGTAAATCTTTACGGGAGTAGAAAGCATCATCTTTCTCTCGAGGAGCGGCTGGTAGTTTCGAACCGCTGACCTTAAGGTTTGCAGCCCGATTCGTAACCACTGCCTTGTAGGTAGAACTCTGTATATGGAAATGTTGCACTACCTTGCCATGTAGCTTGCTCTCTATATATGGACATTTTGGACTCATCTGCCATGTAGCTATCTCTGTGTACATGGTTATGTTGGACTGATATGCGAAGTAGGTAGCTCTCTGTATATGAACATATTGGACTTGTGTGCCATGTAGCTAGCTCTCAGAATATGAACACTTTGGACTCATCTGCCATGTAGCTTGAACTCTGTATATGGAAATGATGCATTACTCTACCATGTAGCTAGTTCTATGAACATGGATATGTTGGACTGATCTTCCCAGTAAGTAGTTCTCTGTATATTAACATATTGGACTTGTCTGCCATGTAGGTAGCTCTCAGTATATGGACATGTTGGACACATCTGCCATGTATCTAGAACTCTGTATATGGAAAGGTTGCACTACCCTGATATGTAGCTAGCTCTCTGTATATAGAGAAGTTGAACACATCTGCCATGTAGCTAGAAATCTGGATATGGAAATGATGCATTTCTCTACCATGTAGCTAGGTCTCTGCACATGGATATGTTGGACTGATCTGCCAAGTAGTTAGCTCTCTGTATATGAAAATATTGGACTTGTCTGCCCTGTAGGTGGTTCCCAGTATATGGACATGTTGAACTCATCTGCCATGTAGCCAGTACACAATACATGGACATGTTGGACTACTCTGCCATGTAGCCAGCTCTCTGTATGTAAACAAGTTGGACTCATCTGCCTTGTAGCTAGAACTCTGTATATGGAAATGTTGCACTACATTGCCGTGTATCTATCTCTCTGTATATGTACATTTTGGTGTCGTCTGCCGTGTAGTTATCTCTCTGTACATGGATATGTTTGACTGATCTGCGAAGTAGGTAGCTCTCTGTATATGAACATATTGGACTTGCCTGCCATGCAGGTGGCTCTCAGTATATGGACACTTTGGACAAATCTGCCATGTAGACAATACCCTGAATATGGAATTGTTGGACTATTCGGCCATGTAGCTAGCTCTCAGTTCATGGACACGTTAGAAACACCTGTCATGTAGCTAGAACTCTATATGGAAATGTTGCACTACTCTGCCATGTGGCTAAGTCTCTGTATTTATACAAATTGGACTCACCTGCCTTGTAGCTAGAACTCTGAATATGGAAATGTTCCACTATTCTGCCATGTAGCTTGCTCTCTGTATATGCATATTTTGGACTCGGCTACCATGTAGCTAGCTCTCTAAACATGGATATGTTGGACTGCTCTGCCAAGTAGGTATCTCTCTATATATGAACATATTGGACTTCTCTGCCATGTAGGTAGCTCTCAGTATATGTACAT
>NW_006408670.1:7701822-7708659 GCF_000296735.1 Chrysochloris asiatica
CTACATTCCCCCTGTACAAGAAACTTTTAAAGTCCCAATCATGGGACTTAGGGGGTTAGTTCAATGTTCTGCCAGGTCTTCTCTGACTTTGCCTATAGATTCTTTGACAACTCTTGAATGATTTATATAGAAACAACACTCTTTTCTTAGTGCAGTATAGAGTCTTCCGTGTTGTAAGAAGATTAAGTCTAGGCCTTTCTTATTTTTTAATACTACTTCTACTAAAGAAGTCAAGGACTCTTGCAGATGAGGGATTGAGTCTCTTAGTCTTTCAATACTTATGTCTATAGCTGCTTTCAAAGCTCTGTAGTGCTGCTCTTGCAGAACTAAGGAGGAAACACCTGTTCTGACACTGCTTAACTCTAATCTTAGAGGTACGGTCAATGTAGGGGCAGGTATGGGCTTACATTTAACTCTAACAAGGCTGTCGCTGAAACGTATGAGGACATCTTCTTCAGAGTGGTAAGTTAACCTGGGGATTAATTGAACCAAGACACAAAAGTTTCTCTTATGCACGCAGGGAGTCTCTGCGGAGCAAGTCTACTACTTATTACTACTTATTAGAGGGAGGTATATAATATTTACTAATTACAGTTGAACATTTTCTCACTTCATAGAGGGCAAAAAGGGAGAAGAGCTATCTAGTTACTGCCAGTCTCTGAAGTTAATTTAATGTCTCTTTTAGGGTTCTATTAGTCTTATCTGACCTGAACTCTGGGGTCTGTATAGACAATGTAATTTCTAATCGGCTTCTAGTACTTTAGCTGAACTCTCACTTACTTTGGAAATGAAGGCGCGTCTGTAAAGACTAACAGATATTTGTAACTATATTTTCTGGGTTTTACTTCTGAAAAGTCTAATTCTCAGCAGGCACTCAGTTGATTTATTTTCTCATCTTGCAACCTGGGTCTAGCTGCATTGGTGAGCTAGCACACTTTACAGGCGGCAACAATGTGCTTAATCTTGGAGTTAGCATTACGAATCTTGATCTCTGCTTTTCTCAAGAGATCTTGCATTTTACAAATGCTTATGTGAGTGGACTGATGCATTTCTTCTTTCTTCTTTATGAGGTGTCACGGTCAGATGTTTGACTTAGTGTAGGTCGGCCTTGGTGTAAGGCTGGTCCTCAGGCAAGGCGGTGTCTCCTGTGTAAGGCAACTGAGTCACTAGGGGTACATTGACTTTTAAGCAGTTTTCTCTGGCCCTCTGGTCAGCTAAGTTGTTGCCTCTGGCAACAGGCGTGTTCTCTTGTTTACTTCATGGAGGTCTTGCATGGGCCGACAGTCAAATAGAGAGGGGTTTACTGCAAGTGGGTGTTCCAGGATGGTTGGCACAGTTTAGGAAATGTTACCAGCCACTAGTTAACGTCAGGGTTCAGCTGTGCCAGTTTTTGGTGTAGCTGATATTCTTCTTCAAGATTTACAGTCAACACCTGAATGAGCTCTTTTCTACTTTCAGGGTTACTCTGGGCTCGGGAAGGGGCACTGAACTCTATTTCTCTTAGTCACTCTATTTATCAACAGCCAGGATTTCTCTGCACTCACTCTTACTCCGTCTGTCTCTTGCAGTTCTCTTGGCTTTACTGCAGTAATGGCCAGCAAGACTCAAGCTAGATTCTGAGTCTGGTGACTTTTTGACTTTACTTGTTTTTCTTCTGCTATTTCTCTATGTTTGTACACTTTCTCAGCTATTATTACTAAATCTTGGATACTTTCTGTAACTTCTTTCTAACCTATGGAGCTGTCTGATTAACAGCTTCTTTAATCTCAGTTGCTTCTGGATCTATAGGAGTATACTTGCAGAAGGCTTCTTGAAACTTTTCTAAAAATGCAGCGGGGCTCTCATCTGGCTTCTGCTGCACATTTCCTACTTTGGCCAAATTAGTGGGCTTTTTGCAGTCACTTTTAGACCTCTCAACAGAGCCTGGCAGTAGGTCTGGAGTCTCTTCTCACCTTCTGTCATGTTGACATTCTAGTCTAGTCTGGACAACGAGAGAAACGTTCTAATGATGTCAGCATTTGTGGTGAGTTGCTTATTATTACCAGGAACTAATTTCCTGGCCTCTGTCTGGATTCTTTCTCGCTCATGGTGAGCTGACAATAATTCTAAGGTCATTTTAACTTTCTAAGTCTTAAACTTTACACTTCTAAACATCTTCTAAACAAAATCAACTCTTCTACTATTTGCCATCTTTTCTTACTTACATACTAGACTCTGTCTACATGCCTCTCAACTAGCCTGTCATTGGGGTTGTTAACAGGTTACATCTTACTCTTCTCAATTCATCATGCCTTTTTCTCTCAACTTCTCTTCATTGCCTCACATTCTGGACTTTGTATCTTCTTTCCTTCTCTGATTTACATTCTACAATCTGACTTGAATACTATACTGCTATCGATTTACTTTCTGAGGTCTATCCTGGTTTTTAGTTTGGAAACTGCTGATTTTGCCTTCTCTTTTATTTTTGTATTCTAACTTATATTAAACTCTTTGAACACAGCCTCTCAGGGAGGTGCTTCTTGTAATTCTATTGCCAATTTTTGTGTTTAGCCTATGAACTCGACCTTGCACTTAATGCAAAGAAGCTCAGCCTTATTCTCAGCTCTGCAGAGAGCAATCTCTCTTTTGATTGCCATTCTGGTCTGCCTTTCCTTTTTACTTCTCTTTTTTTTCTCTCTCTCTCTCTATTTTTATAATGCTTTCTTCTAATACTGTCTTCAATTTCATTTGACATTTCTTTCAGCACGGACACTCAGCCTGGTATTATCTTCTAACACTTACACAGCATATCTACTTTTGTATTCCACCATCTTTTCTCTCTTTGCCTTACTCTTCAAGTGTCTCTCAGCTACTTTCTGTAAATCACTCGGATGAATTGAATATTCTTGTCTAGGATCTACTCTCTTCCTGATCTTTCTTCTATACTGCCTAACAAAATACAGTCTGATTTTCTTCAGATATATTGTATTGTATCTCTTTCCATTGGAACTAATCTTGATTTACGACTCTTCGCACTTGACTGAGAGTCTTGATCAGTAGTCATCATTCTAGCTACCTTTTCAGCTACATCTACTTGCTCGCTGTTAATCCTGTCCTCAGTACTTCTCTCTTATTCCTGTCTTGTCTGATGCTTCTATATCTCTAAACTAAGAAACACTATCTTCTCATGCTTCTAATTTCTCTATTGTCCTTTATAATGACTTCCCTTACCCCTGGGAAATGAAGGAGAAACTTCTCCTGCTGGGTGATAGAATGGTACCATTGAAATGATATTCACATGTTGGTATAGGATCAGGCAACATTGTGTCACTATTTTGGCTGCACATCACTTTTAACTCTCCGGAGGATTGCTGCCAACATATAAAAATTACTACTACTGGTCTTATGAACACTAAATACTAATTAAGGGCTGGAGGTGGATACAGCAGTGTGGAGAGATCCAGCCTCTCAGGACACCAGGAGATTCTCTCAGCAACCTTGAGCCTCATCGGGAGCGCGAGTGGGCCCTAAAGTACCTGGGATGTGGGGTGAAGGCCTGGAGTACACTCATGCTCTGATATGCCTGCCCTCCCGTCTAATGGGGGACAGACTCTGCCGGCTGTTGGGGGCCACATGGGCAAGGTTTGGCATTGAAGGCAAGGTGCAGGAGAGAACATTGCTACGACTTGTACTTACTTAGCTAGACTTAAACTGCTTCCATGTTGGTGGATACCTTCTTTAGCCATGAGGACACAACACTTTTCCTTCAGCTCTAAGATCTACCCCCACAGTGGAACCTGGTCTTGGTCTGTCTCTTTGCCTTCTGCCTCAAAGGGCTGTAGTTAAGATACTAAAAAAGCAGTCTTAGTGCCCAGATCAGAGGACAGGACACAAGTAGACTCAGGACTTACTCTTAAGATTATAAGACAAAGGAACTTTATCTTGACTCTATACACACACACATACACAGGGCCCAGTGGTCATTATTTTGCCTCTGTGTCATTTCTACTAGCTCAGTATTGAGTAAATTATGTGGCAACTGGTCAGAAATGATACTTTTCAACTTTTCAAATGATTCCTACTGGGTCTTAGATCCTACTAAAAACTTTCAGAAACATTTCAGTCTGGCAATGTGGGGAAGGATATGCAGCTGGCTGGCTATCAATCAAGGACTTAAGTTAGAACAATGACACTGAGTGTGGAGGTTCACTTGTCTCTGTCTCTTACTTAACTCTGAAACTGATACTCAACCAAGGAAAAGCTAAATAATACTCTTCTCCTGCACTGGGGAGAGAAAGTTTTCTCTGGAACACTCAAGTTCGCTCTCTGCGCACGCTGTAGTGGGACTGAGGCTTCTGCTGCTTCAACAATAAGCTCTGACCTCAGGGCAGGAGGGTAGTCTGCAGCTCTGGTTCAGGGGCAGGAAAATGCTCCACAGGCCTCCGCCGTGCAGGGGGGAGGGAGCTGTACACCCGGCGCTTAGCCTTCCTTCACTGACTTTGGCTGCCAGTGCCAATACGATGCTGCTCTGTAGAGGGGGGGCGAGGAGGAGGAGAGTGGGCAAGTCAAAGGAGATTGGGCAGCTGGCTTCTCGTCACGCCACACATACTCGCTGGATCCAGTTGCTTAGCAGCGGGTGTTGGGTGGGGCGTGGGTCTCCCACGACTTGAGCTCTTTGGCTGCCGGCGGCAGCGGTAACATCGGGCAGTCTAGCTTGGCGGGCGTGTCCAGGCGGGGTGAGCACGTGCTGGCCCCGTCATGGGGGAGGGGAGACGCACAAAGACTGGAGTTTCCGGTGAGCACGCGGGGTGCGTGGAGGAGCTGGCAGACTTCTGCCTACGCGCCGGGATGGAAGGGGTGCACGTGCCTGAGACGAGTGCGTGCGCGGGCCTCTCCAATCGCGACCGCTGAGAGGAGCGTGTGCGGGACCGTGCGCAGGCAGTGGTTGAGCTCGACACGAACGACGCGAGGCATCTTTCTCCTGAGCTCCCTGGCCGCCGGCTGCTAAGCAGAGGTTACTGAGTGGCATGCCCTGGCAGCGGGAGCGCCACTCCAGACCAGCTGTAGGGGTGCCGAGAGGCAGGACTTCCACGGTCCTGGTTCAAGGGGGGGAGGGGCCCGCCCAGAGGCTCGAGCAGACACGGCGGAAGGATATAGCTAGAGGCAGGCTGACTCAGGCCGCACTGGAGTCTGGGCGGCAGCTAGAGAGGTACTGAACTCACAGGCAGATTGCAGATCCCAGCCTCGGTGATGCTCGGACCACTGTAGCCCTCTTTGGCCCCAAGACTCCACAGCCAGCAGTGCCTAACTCTCTCCCCCAAGAACTCACACTTTTAGAAACAGTTACGACAAGTCTAAGACGTGAGTATGATCAGATATACATCAACTTAGGAAAAACATGAGGTAAGGTTGGGTGAAAACAGGGGAGTTCACTCTCACTACATTCGCTTATCCATTCACACAATGACAGCACTCCGCCAACTTGGAGGCAGAGTTAAAAAAAAAACAAAAACATATGGTGGCAGCTCACGCTGCACCCGCGGGAGCTACCCGCTTCACCTTTCAGATGCACAGACACAGACCTGGGGGCTCTCCGTCCCCCTCCCTTATAAGAGAGCCAGAACGTTTTCCAAGACTCCCTCCTGGTAGCATAATGGCACATCCGCCTAGGCTTTTTTCCGGCCTCAGACTGAAACTTGAGCTCACCGAAAAACAGACAGACAGACAGAATGGCCACTTATATACACAGACTTACTGGCCAGATGCAACCCTCTGGTTCCAGAGGTCCTGGGGGTTTTTGGGGATCCCGGATGGGCACCCCGTCTGCAGGGTTTTTATAGAGTTTTTAAACAGCTCAAGTTTCACAGCTTTACAATCTTTGGATTGGTTAATGATTGGCAAACTATGAGATGTTACAGTTTAATTGGTCAGGACTGGTGGTCTTTGTTCTTAGGCTATGGAAAAGGAAAACATCTGGCCTCTGGCCTTGAGCTGCCTGGCTATATATTATTTTCTTGGAGCTAGAGGACGTGCTAAAGCTTATATAGGAAATGAATTCTTCTCTTTGGTCCTACAGTACCCTCAATATGGACTTAATGGACTATTCAGCCATGTAGATAGCTCTCAGTTCATGGACACGTTGGACATATCTGCCATGTAGCTAGAACACTGTACATGGAAATGTTGCAATACTCTGCCATGTAGCTTGCTCTCTGTATACGGACATTTTGGACTCGTCTGCCATGTAGCTAGCTGTCTATACATGGATATGTTGTACTGATCTGCCATGTAGGTAGCTCTCAGTATATGTACATTTTGGGCACATCTGCCATTTGGCTAGAACTCTGTATGTGGAAATGTTACACTACTCTGCCATGTAGCTAGCTCTCTGTATATAGATAAGTTGGATTCATGTGTCTGGCAGCTAGAACTCTGTATATGGAAATGTTGAACTACCCTGCCATGTAGCTAACTCTCTTTATATGTGCATGGATATTTGGACTGATCTGCCAAGTAGGTAGCTCTCTGTATATTAACATATTGGACGTGTCTGCCATGTAGGTGGCTCTTAGTATATGGACACGATGGACACATCTCCCATTTAGCTAGTACTCTGAATATGGGCATGTTGGACTACTCGGCCATGTAGCCAGCTCTCAGTATAAAGACATGTTGGACACATCTGCCATTTGGCTAGAACACTGTATATGGAAATGTTGTACTACTGTGCCATGAAGCTAACTCTCTGTATATGGACAAGTAGGACTCATCCACCTTGCAGGTAGAACTCTGTATATGGAAATGTTGCAGTAACCTACCATGTAGCTAGCTCTCTCTATATGAACATTTTGGACTCGT
>NW_006408670.1:7716226-7719692 GCF_000296735.1 Chrysochloris asiatica
GGATATCTTGGACTGATCTGCCAAGTAGGTAGCTCTCTGTATATTAACATATTGGACTTATCTGCCATGTAGGTGGCTCTTAGTATATGGACACGATGGACACATCTCCCATTTAGCTAGTACTCTGAATATGGTCATGTTGGACTACTTGGCCATATAGCCAGCTCTCAATATATGGACATGTTGGACACATCTGCCGGCTAGCTCAAACTCTGTATATGGGAATGTTGTACTACTGTGCAATGAAGCTAACTCTAGGTATATGGACAAGTTGTACTCATGCGCCTTGTAGATAGAATTCTGTATATGGAAATGTTGCACTACCCTAACATGCAGCTAGCTCTGTATATATGTACATTTTGGACTCGTCTGCTGTGCAGCTAACTCTCTGTACATGGCTATGTTGGACTCATCTGCCAAGTTGGTAGCTCTCTGTAGATGAACATATTGGACTTGTCTGCCACGTAGCTAGCTCTCAGTATATGGACACTTTGGACTCATCTGCTGTGTAGCTTGAAATCTATATATGGAAATGATGCACTATTCTGACTTGTAGCTAGCTCTCCGCATTTGGACAATTTGGATTCGTCTGGCATGTAGCTGCCTCTCTGTATATGAACATATTGGATTTGTCTGCCATGTAGGTCGCTCTAAGTATATGTACATGTTGGGGCGAGAACTCTGTATATGGAAATGTTGCACTACTCTGCCGTGCAACTAGCTCTCTGTATTTGGACATTTTGGACTCGTCTACCATGTACCTAGCTCTCTGTACATGGATATGTAGGACTGGTATGCCTGGAGGTAGCTCTCTGTATATGAACATATTGTAATCGTTTGCCATGTAGGTGGCTCTCAGTATATGGACACATTGGACACATCTGCCATGTAGATAGTACCCTCAATATGGACTTGTTGGACTACTCGGCCATGTAGGTAGCTCTCAATATATGGACACGTTGGACACATCGGCCATGCAGCTAGAACTCTGTATATGGAAATGTTACACTACTCTGCCATTTACCTAACTCTTTGTATATAGATATGTTGGATTCATGAGTCTGGCAGCTAGAACTCTGTATATGGAAATGTTGAATTACCCTGCCATGTAGCTAACTCTCTTTATATGTGCATGGATATTTGGACTGATCTGCCATGTAGGTAGCTCTCAGTATATGGACACGTTGGACACATCTGTCATGTATCTTGAAGGCTGTATATGGAAATCTTGCACTAAGCTGCCCTATAGCTAGCTGTATGTATATGAACATATTGAACTTGTCTGCGATGTATCTAGCATTCAGTATATCGACATGTTGGACACATCTTCCATGTACTTAGAACTCTGTATATGGAAATGATGCACTAATCTGTCATGTAGCTAGCTCTCTGTACATGGATATGATGGACTGATCTGCCAAGTAGGTAGCTCTCTGTAGATGAACATATTGGACTTGTCTGTTCTGTAGGTGGCTCTCAGTATATGGACATGCTGGACTCATCTGCAAGGTAGCCAATGCACTGTACATGGACATATTGGACTACTCTGCCATGTAGCTAGCTCTCAGTTCATGGACACGTTGGGCACATCTGTCATGTAGCTAGTGCTCTGTATATTGAAATGTTGCACTGCTCTGCCATGCTGCTAACTTTCTGTATATGGAAACATTGGACATATCAGCCATGTAGCTAGAACTCTGTATATGAAAATGTTGCACTTCCCTGCTCTGTAGCTATCTCTCTGTATAAGGACATTTTGGACTTGTCTGCCATGTAGCTAGCTCTCTGTACATGGATATGTTGGACTTATCTGCCAAGTAGTTAGCTCTCTGTATATGAACATATTGGTCTTGTCTGCCTTGTAGCTAGCTCTCAATATATTAACACGTTTGACACATCTGACATGTAGCTAGATCTCTGTATATGGAAATTCTGCACTACTTTGCCATGTAACTATCTCTCAGTATATGGACATGTTGGACACATCTGCCAGGTAGCTCTTTCTCTGTATATGGAAAAGCAGCATACACTGCCATGTAGCTAGCTCTCATTATATGGATATTTTGGACTCGTCTGCCATGTAGCTAGCTCTCTGTACATGGATATGTTGGACATATCTGCCATATAGCTAGTTCTATGTATATGAACATATTGCACTTGTCTACCATGTAGCTAGGTCTAAGTACATGGACACATTGGATACATCTGCCATGCAGATAGAACTGTGTATATGGAAATGTTGCACTATTCTGCCATGAAGCTAGATCTCTGTATATAGACAAGTTGGAGTCATATGTTTTGTAGCTAGAACACTGTATTTGGAAATGTTGGACTGCCCTGCCATGTAGCTAGCACTCAGTATATTGACATTTTGGACTCGACTGCCATGTAGCTAGCTCTCTGTACATGGATTTGTTGGACAGACCTGCCAAGTAGGTAGCTCTCTGTATATGAACATATTTTACTTGTCTACCATGTAGATAGGTATAAATACATGGACACGTTGGACATATCTGTCATGTAGCTAGAACTCTGTAAATGGAAATGTTACAGTACTCTTACATGTAGCTAAGTCTCTGTATATAGACAAAATGGACTCATCTGCCTTGTAGCTAGAACACTGAATATGGAAATGTTGCACTACCCTGCAATATAGCAAGCTCTCGATATGGAAATTTTGGATTCATATGCCATGTAACTAGCTCTCTGTACATGGATATGTTGCACTGATCTGACAAGTAGGCACTCTCTGTACATGAACATATTGGGCTTGTCAGCCATGGAGCTACCTCACAGTATATTTACACTTTGGACACATCTGCCATGTAACTAAAAGTCTGTAGGTGGAAACGTTGCATTACTCTGCCATGTACCTAGCTCTCTGTATATAGACAAGTTGGATTCATTTGCCTTGTAGCTAGAACTCTGTATATGAAAATGTTGTAATACCCTGCCATGTACCTAGCTCTCTGTATATATACATTTTGGACTCATCTGTTATGTAGCTAGCTCTCTGTACATGGGTATGGTGGACTGATCTTCCCAGTAAGTAGCTCTCTGTATATTAACATATTGGACTTGTCTGCCATGTAGGTAGCTCTCAGTATATAGACATGTTGGAGTCATCTGCCATGTAGCTTGAACTCTGTATATGGAAATGATGCACTACTCTGCCATGTAGCTAGCTCTCTGTACATGGATATGTTGGACTGATCTGCAAAGGAGTTATCTCTCTGTATATGAACATATTGGACTTGTCTTCCATGTAGCTAGCACTCAGTACATGAACATGTTGGACGCATCTGCCATGTAGCTAGTATGCTGTATATGGACATGTTGGAATACCCTGCCTTGTAGCTAGTTCTGAGTATTTGGACACGTTTGACACATCTGCCATGTAGCTAGTAACCTGAATATGGACATGTTGGACTACTCTGCCATGGAGCTAGCTCTCAGTATATGGACA
>NW_006408670.1:7719887-7723002 GCF_000296735.1 Chrysochloris asiatica
TAGCTCTCTGTACATGAATATGTTGGACTGATTTGCCAAGTAGGTAGCTCACTGTATATGGACATATTGGATTTACCTGCCATGTAGCTAGCTCTCAGTATATGGACACTTTGGACTCATCTGCCATGTAGCTTGAACTCTGTATTTGGAAATGATGCACTACTCTGCCATGTAGCTAGCTCTCTGTATATGGACATTTTGGACTCGACTGACGTGAAGTTAGCTCTCTGTGCATGGATATTTTGGACTGATCTGCCATGTAGCTAGCTCTCAGTATATGGACACGTTGGACACATCTGTCATGTAGCTAGAACTATGTATCTGGAAATGTTACACTACCCTGCTATGTAGGTAGCTCTCTGTATATAGACAAGTTGGACTCATTTGCCTTGTACCTAGAACTCTGTATATGGAAATGTTGCACTAACCTGCCATGTAGCTAGCTCTCTGTATATCGACATTTTGGACTTGTCTGCCATGTAGCTGGCTCTCTGTACATGGATATGTTGGACTGATCTGCCAAGTACGTAGCTCTCTATATATGAACATATAGGACTTGTCTGCCTTGTAGCTAGCGCTCAGTATATTAACATGTTTGGCATATCTGATATGTAGCTAGATCTCTGTAAATGCTGCACTACTCTTCCATGTAACTAGTTCTCAGTGTATGGACATGTTGGACATATCTGCCAGGTAGCTAGTACTCTGTATATGGAAAAGTGGCAATACCCTGCCAAGTAGCTTGCTCTCTATATATGGATATTTTGGACTCATCTGCCATGTAGCTAGCTCTCTGTACATGGATAGGTTGGACAGATCTGCCAAGTAGGTAGCTCTCAGTATATGAACATGTTGCACTTGTCTATCATGTAGATAGGTCTAAGTACATGGACACGTTGGACACACCTGCCATGTAGCTAGCTCTCTGTATATGGACATTTTGGACTGTCTGCCATGTAGCTAGGTCTCTGTGCATAGATATACTGGACAGATCTGCCATGTAGGGAGCTCTCTGTATATGAACATATTGGACTTGTCTGCCATATAGGTAGCTGTCAATATATGGATCTGTTGGCTGTTCTCTCTGTGTGAATATTTTCAACTCATCTGCCTTGTAGATAGTCCTCTAAATATACACATATTGGACTCATCTGCCATGTAGCTTACTCTCAGTATATGGACATGTTGGACTCACCTGCCATGTAGCGAGTACTATGTATTTGGACATGTTGGATTACTCTTCCACGTAGCTAGCTCTCAGTCTATGGACATGTTGGACTCATCTGCCATGTATCTAGAACTCTGTATATGGAAATGTTGTATTACTCTGTCATGTAGCTATCTTTCTGTATATGGACATTTTGGACTTGTCTGCCATGTAGCTAGCTCTCTCTGCATGGATATGTTGGACTGATCTGCCATGTAGGTAGCTCTCTGTGCCTGGATATGTTAGACTGATCTGCCATGTTGCTAGTACCCTGTATATGGACTTGTTGGACTCACCTGCTATGTAGGTACCTCTCTGTATATGAACTTGTTGGACTTCTCTGCCATGTAGATAGCTCTCTGTATATGGACATGTTGGACTCATCAGCCATGTAGCTAACTCTCAGTATGTGGACATGTTGGATTCACCTGCCATGTAACTAGTACTCTGTATATGGACATTATGGACTCGTCTGCAATGTAGCTCACTCTCTGTACTTGGATATGTTGAACTGATCTTCCATGTAGGTAGGTCTCTGTATAAGAACATATTGGACTCATCTGCCTTGTAGCTAGTCCTCTATATATACACAATGTACTCATCTGTTATGTATCTAAGTCTCAGTTCATGGACATGTTGGACTTATCTGTCATGTAGCTAGTACTATGTATTTGGACATGTTGGACTACTCTGCTATGTAGCTAGCTCACAGTATATGGACACGTTGGACTCATCTGCCATGTAGCTAGAACTCTGTATATGGACATGTTGCAGTATTCTGTCATGTAGCTAGCTCTCTGCATATGGACATTTTGGACTTGTCTGCCATGTAGCTAGCTCTCTGTTCATGGATGTCTTGGACTAATCTGCCATATAGGTAGCTCTCTGCATATGAATATATTGGACTTGTCTGCCATGTAGCTAGCTCTCAGTTTATGGACACGTTGGATTCATCTGCCATGTAGCTAGAACTCTGTATGTGGAAATGTTGCACTACTCTGCCATGTAGCTGGGTCTCTGTATATGGATATTTTGAACTCCTCTGACATGTAGCTAGCTTTCTTTACATGGATATGTTGGACTGATCTACCATGTAGGTAGATCTCTGTATAAGGACATGTTGGACTCATTCAGTCATGTTGCTTACTCTCAGTGTGTGTCATGTTGGATTCACCTGCCACATAGCTGGTACTCTGTATATGGACATTTTGGACCTGTCTGCCATGTAGCTAGCTCTCTGTGCATGGATATGTTGAACTCATCTGCCATTTAGGTAGCTCTCTGTATAAGAACATATTGGACTTGTCCATCATGTAGCTACCTCTCTGTACATGGACATGTTGTACTCATCAGTCATGTAGCCAGTGGACTGTGTATGAACATATTGGATTCATCTGCCTTGTAACAAGTCCTCTATATATACACAAGTTGGACTCATCTGCCATGTAGCTAACTCTCAGTATATTGACACGTTGGACTCAACTGCCATGTAGCTAGTACCCTGTCTATGGACATGTTGGAACTACATTGCCATGTAGCTAACTCTCAGTATATGGACACGTTCGACTCATCTGTCATGTAATTAGAACTCTGTACTCTGAAATGTTGCACTATTCTGCCATATAGATAGCTCTTTGTATATGGACATTTTGGACTCGTCTGCTATGTAGCTAGCTCTCTCTGTATGAACATGGTGGACTCATCTGCCTTGTAGCTAATCCTCTATATATACACATGAGGGATTCATCTGCCATGTAGCTAACTCCCAGTATAAGAACATGTTGGACTCATCTGCCATGTGGTTAGTACTCTATATATGGACATGTTGGACTACTCTGCCATGTATCTAACTCTCAGTATATGGACACGTTGGACTCATCTGCCATGTAGCTAGAACTCTGTATATGG
>NW_006408670.1:7723102-7727122 GCF_000296735.1 Chrysochloris asiatica
GACATGTTGGACTACTCTGCCATGTATCTAACTCTCAGTATATGGACACGTTGGACTCATCTGCCATGTAGCTAGAACTCTGTATATGGAAATGTTGTACTATTCTGGCATTTAGCTAGTTCTTTTCTTATGGACATTTTGGACTCATCTGCCATGTAGCCATCTCTCTCTGTATGAACATGTTGGACTCATCTGTCTTGTAGCTAGTCATCTATATATACACATGATGGACTCATCTGCCATGAAGCTAACTCTCGGGATATAAACATGTTGTACTCATCTGCCATGTAGCTAATACTCTGTATATGGATATGTTGGACTACTCTACCATGTAGCTAACTCTCAGTATTTGGACACGTTGAACTCATCTGCCATGAAGCTAGAACTCTATGTATGGAAATGTTGGACTACTATATCATGTAGCTAGCTCTCTCTATATGGACCTTTTGGACTCGTCTGCAATGTAGCTAGCTCTCTGTGCATAGATATGCTGGACTGAACTGCCATGAAGGTAGCTCTCTGTAGATGAACATATGGGACTTGTCTTCCATGTAGCTAGCTCTCTGTATATGGACATGTTGGACTCATCAGCCATGTACCCAGCTCTTTGTGTATGAATATGTTTGAGTTATCTGCCTTGTAGCAAACACTCTAAACATACACATGTTGGACTGATGTGACATGTAGTTAACTCTCAGTATATGGACATGTTGTATTCACCTGCCATGTAGCTAGTGTTCTGTATATGGACATGTTTGACTACTCTGCTTTGTAGCTAGCTCTCAATATAAAGACACGTTGAACTCATCTGCCACTTAACTAGAGCTCTGTATATGGAAATGTTGCACTTCTCTGCCATGTAGCTAGTGTTCTGTATATGGACATTTTGGACTTGTCTGCCATGTAGCCAGCTCTCTGTTTATGAACATGTTGGACTTATCTGCATTGTAGCTAACCCTCTGAACATACACATGTTGGAATCACCTGTCATGTAGCTGACTCTCAGTATATGGATAGGTTGGATTCATCTGCCATGTAGCTAGTACTCTGTATATAGTCATGTTGGACTACTCTGCCATGTAGCTAGCTCTCAGCATATAGAAACGTTGGTCTCATCTGCCATGTAGCTAACTCTAAATATCTGGACATGTTGGATTCACCTGCTATGTTGCTAGTACTCTGTATATGGACAATTTGGACTGTTCTGCCCTGTAGCTAGCTCTCTGTGCATGCATTACTTGGACTGATCTGCCATGTAGGTAGCTCTCTGTATGTGGACATGTTGGACTCATCAGCCATGTAGCCAGCTCTCTCTGTATGAACATGTTGGACTCATCTGCCTTGTAGCTAGTCCTCTATATATAAACATATTGGACTCATCTACCATGCAGCTAACTTTCAGTATATGGACATGATGGACTCATCTAACATGTAACTAGTACTCTGTATATGGACATGATAGACTATTCTGTCATTTAGCTAGCTGTCAGTACATGGACACATTGGACTCATCTGCCATGAATCAAGAACTGTGTATATGGAAATGTTACACTAGTCTGTCATGTAGCTAGCTCTGTGTATATGAACATTTTAGACTCGTCTGTCATGTAGCTAGCTCTCTGTGCATGGAAATGTTCTACTAATCTGCCATGAAGGTAACTCTCTGTATATGAATATATGGGACTGGTCTGCCATGTAACTAGCTGTCAGTATATGAATATGTTGGTCTCATCAGCCCTGTAACCAGCTCTCTCTCTCTCTGTATGATTATTTTCAACTCATCTGCCTTTAAGATAGTCCTCTAAATATAAACATGTTGGACTCGTCTGCCATGTAGTTAGCTCTCAATACATGGACACGTTGGACTCATCAGCCATGTATCTAGAAATTTGTATATGGAAATATTGCAATACTCTGTCGTGTAGCTAGCGATCTGTATATGTTCATTTTGGACTAGTCTGCCATGTAGCTAGCCCTCTTTGCATAAATATGCTGGGCTGATCTGCCATGTCGGTAGCTCTCTGCATATGAACTTATGGGACTTGTCTTCCAAGTTACTAGCTCTCAATATAAGGACATGTTGGACTCTTCTGCCATGTAGCTAGTACGCTGTATATGGACATGCTGGACTACTCTGTCCTGTAGCTAACTCTCAGTATATAGACACTTTGGACTCATCTGCGATGTAGCTGGCTCTCAGTATATGCACACGTTGGGATCATCTGCCATGTAGCTAGATATCTATATATGGAAATGTTGCACTACTCTAGCATGTAACTAGCAATCTTTATAAGGACATTTTGGACTCATCTGCCATTTTGCTAGCTCTCTGTGCATGTATATGTTGGACTCATCTGCCATATAGGTAGCTCTCTGTATATGAACATACTGGACTTATCTGCCATGTAGGAGCTGTCTATATATGGACATGTTGGGCTCATCAGCCATGTAGCCAGCTCTGTCTGTATGAATATGTTAGACTCATCTGTCTTGCAGCTAGCCCTCTAAATATACACCTGTTGGACTACTCTGACATGTAACTAACTCTCAGTATATGGACATGTTGGACTGATCTCTCATGGAGCTAGTACTCTGTATATGGAAATGTTCCACTGCTCTGCCATGTAGCTAGCTCTCTGCATATGGACATTTTGGACTCGTCTGCCATGTTGCGAGCTCTCTGTACATGGATATGGTGGAATGATCTTCCATGTAGGTAGCTCTCTGTAGATGAAAATATTGGCCTTGTCTGCCACGTAGATTGTTCTCTGTATGTGGACATGTTGGACTCATCAGTCATGTAGCCAGCACTTTCTGTATGAACATGTTGGACATATATGCCTTGTAACTAGTCCTCTATATATATATACACGAGTTCGCCTCATCAGCCATGTATATGGACATTTTGGACTCGTCTTCCATGTAACTAGCTCTCTCTGTATGATCATGTTGAACTCATCTGCCTTATAGCTAATCGTCTATATATACACATGTTCGACTCATCTTCATGTAGCTAGCTCTCAGTATATGGACACATTGGACTCATCTGGCATGTAGCTAGAACTCTGTATTTAGAAATGTTGCACTACTCTGTCATGTAGCTAGCTCTCTGCATATGGACATTTTGGACTCGTCTGCCATGTAGCTAGTTCTCTGTTCATGGATATATTGGACTTATCTGCCATGTAGCTAGCTCTCTGTGCATAGATATGCTGGGCTGATCTGCCATGTAGGTAGCTCTCTGCATATGAACATATTGTAATTGTCTACCAAGTAACTAGCTCTCAGTATATTGACATGTTGGACTCATCAGCCATTTAGCCAGCTCTCTCAGTAAGAATAGGTACGAATCATCTGCCTTGTAGATAGCCCTCTAAATATACACATGTTGTTATCATCTGCATTGTAGCTAACTCTCAGTATATGGACATGTTGGACTCATCTGCCATGAAGCTAGTTCTCAGTATATGGACACATTGGACTCATCTGTCATGTAGCTAGAACTCTGCATATGGAAATGTTGAACTACTCTGCCGTGTAGCTAACTATCTGTATATGGACATGTTGGACTCATCTGCCATGTAGCTAGCTCTCTGTGCATGGATACGTTGGACTGATCTCTGTTCATACAGAGAGAAGCTAGCTCTCTGTATATGGACATGTTGGTCTCATCAGCCATGTAGGCAGCTCTCTCTGAAATAGCATGTTGGATTCATCTGCCTTGTAGCTAGTCCTCTATATAAACATGTTGGACTCATCTGCCATTTAGATAACACTCTGTATATGGACATGTTGGACTACTCTGTCATGTGGCTAGCTCTTAGTATATGGATACGTTGGGCTCATCTGCGATGTAGCGAGAACTCTGTATATGGAAATGTTGCACTAATCTGTCATGCAGCCAGCTCTCTGTATATGGACATTTTGGACTTGTCTGCCATGTAGGTAGCTCTCTGTTCATGGATATGTTGGACTGATCTGCCATGTAGGTACCTCTCTGTATATGAAAATATTGGACTT
>NW_006408670.1:7727222-7729828 GCF_000296735.1 Chrysochloris asiatica
TAGCTCTCTGTATATGGACATGTTGTACTCATCAGCCATGAAGCAATCTCTCTGTGTATGAACATGTTGGACTCATCTGCCTTGTAGCTGGCTCTCAGTATATGCACACATTGGACTCATCTTCCATGTAGCTAGAACTCTGTATACGGAAATTATGCACTACTATGCCATGTAGCTAGCTATCTGTATATAGATATTTTGGAATCGTCTGCCTTGTAGCTATCTCTCTGTGCATGGATATGTTGCACTGATATGCCCTGTATTTAGCTCTCTGTATATGAACATATAGCATTCGTCTGCCATGTAGCTAGCTCTCTGTACATAGATATGCTGGACTGATCTGCCATGGAGGTAGCTCTCTGTACATGAAGATATTTGACTTGTCTGCCATAAAGCTAGCTCTCTGTATATGGACATGTGGAACGACTCTGCCACGTAGCTAGTTCTTTGTATATGGACATGTTGGACTCATCTGCCATGTAGCTAACTCTCTGTGCATGGATATGTTGGACTGATCTGCCATGAAGGTAGCTCTCTATATATGAATATAAGGGACTGGTCTGTCTTGTAGTTAGCTGTCAGTATATAGACATTTTGAACTCGTCTGACATGTTGCTAGCTCTCTGTGCATGGATATGGTGGACTGATCTGCCATGTAGCTAGCTCTCTGTTTATAAAAATATTCGACTTGTCGGCCATGTAGGTGTCTCTCAGTATATGGACCAGTTGGACATATCTGGCATGTAGCTTATACCCTGTATATGGACATGTTGGACTGCTCTGCCATGTAGCTTGTACTCTGGATATGGACATGTTGGACTCATCAGCCATGTAGCCAACACTCTGTATGAACATGTTGGACTTATCTGCCTTGTAACTACTCCTCTATATATACACATGTTGGCCTCATCTGCCATGTATATGGACATTTTGGACTCATCTTCCATGTACCTAACTCTCTCCTTATGAATATGTTGGACTCATCTGCCTTGTAGCTAATCGTGTATATATATACATGTTGGACTCATTTTCATGTAGCTAACTCTCATTATATGGCCATGTTGGACTCATCTGCCATGTAGCTAGTATTCTGTACATGGGCATGTTGGACTACACTGCCATATAGCTAACTCTCAGTATATAGACACGTTGGACTCATCTGGTAAGTAGCTAGAACTCTGCATGTGGAAATGTTGCATTACTCTGCTGTGTAGCTAGCTCTCTGCATATGGACATTTTGGACTCGTCTGACATGTAGATAGCTCTCTATTCATGGATATATTGGACTTATCTGCCATGTAGCTAGCTCTCTGTGCATAGATATGCTGGACTGATCTGCCATGTAGGTAGTTCTCTGCATATGAACACATTGGACTTATCTACCAAGTAACTAGGTCTCAGTATATGGATATGTTGGATTCATCAGCCATGTAGCCAGATCTCTCGGATTGAATATGTTTGAATCATCTACCTTGTAGCTAGCTCTCTAAATATGCACATATTAGTATCATCTGCAATGTAGCTAACTCTCAGTGTATGGACGTGTTGGACTCATCTACCATGTAGCTAGCTCTCAGTATATGGACACGTTGGAATCATCTGCCTTGTAGCTAGAACTCTGTATGTGGAAATGTTGAAGTACTCTGCCGTGTAGCTAGCTATCTGTATATGGACATGTTGGACTCATCTGCCATGTAGCTAGCTCTCTGTGCATGGATATGTTGGATTGATCTCTGTTCATACAGAGAGTAGCTAGCTCTCTGTATAGGGACATGTTGGTCTCATCAGCCATGTAACCAGCTCTCTCTGAAATAGCATGTTGGAATCATCCACATTGTAGCTAGTACTCTATATATACATGTTGGACTCATCTGCCATGTAGCTAACTCTCAGTATATGGACATGTTGGGCTACTCTGCCATGTAGCTAACTCTCAGTATATGGACAATGTGTACTCATCAGCCATGTAGCCAGTTCTCTGTGTATGAACATGTTGAGCTCATCTGCCTTGAAGCTAGTCCACTATATATACATGTCGGACTCATCTGCCATGCAGCTAACACTCTGTATATGGACATGTTGGGCTACTCTGTCATGTAGCTAACTCTCAGTATATGGACAGGATGGACTCATCTGCCATATAGCTGGCTCTCAGTATATGGACATGTTGGACTCATCTGCCATATAGCTAGAAATCTCGATGTGGAAATGATGCACTACTCTGCCATGTAGCTAGCTATCTGTACATGGACATTTTGGACTCGTCTGCCATGTAGCTAGGTCTCTGTGTATGGATATGTTGGACTGACCTGTCATGTAGGTAGCTCTCTGTATATGAACATATTGGACTTGTCTGCCATGTAGCTTTCTTTCTCTACATGAACATATTGGACTCATCAGCCATGTATCCAGCACTCTCTGTATTAACATGTTGGAATCATCTGCCTTGTAGCAAGTCCTCTATATATACACAAGTTGGACTCATCTGTCATGTAGCTAACTCACAGTTCACAGACATGTTGGACTTATCTGCTATGTAGGTAGTATTCTGTATATGGACATGTTGGACTACTCTGCCATGTAGCTAGCTCTCAGTATATGGACAC
>NW_006408670.1:7729928-7733108 GCF_000296735.1 Chrysochloris asiatica
TTGGACTCATCTGCCATGTAGCTATAACTCTGTATATGAAAATGTTGCACAACTCTGTAATGTAGCTAGCTCTCTGTATATGGACATTTTGGAATTGTCTGCATGTAGCACGTTCTCTGTGCATAGATATGCTGGACTGATCTGACATGAACTCAGCTCCCTATATATGAACATATTAGACTCATCTACCAAGTATCTAGCTCTCAGTATATGGACATGTTGGACTCATCAGCCATGTAGCCAGCTCTCTGTGTGTGAATATATCCGACTCTTCTGCCTTGTCGATAGCCCTTTAAATATACACATGTTGGACTCATCTGCCATGAAGCTAACTCTCAGTATATGGACATGTTGGAGTAATCTGCCATGTAGCTAGAACTATGTATATGGATATGTTGGACTACTCTGTCATGTAGCTATCTCCCAGTTTATGGACATGTTGGACTCATCTGACATGAAGCTAACTTTCGTTGTATGGACATGTTGGAATTATCTGCCATGTAGCTAGTACTCTGTATATAGACATGTTGGACTACCCTGCCATGTAGCTAGCTCTCAGTATATGGACACATTGGACTTATTTGCCATGTAGCTAGAAATCATTATATGGATATGTCGCACTTCCCTGCCATGTAGCTACCTCTCTGTATATGGACATTTTGGACACGTCTGCCATGTAGCTAGCTCTCTGTGCATGGATATATTGGACTGATCTGCCATGTAGTTAGCTCTATGTGTATGAACATATTGGATTTGTACGCCATGTTAGCTAGCTCTCTATATATTGACATGTTGTATTTGGCTGCCACGTAGTCATCTCTCTATGTATGAATACGTTTGAAGCATCTGCCTTGAGCTAGTCCTCTATATACACAAGTTGGACTCATCTGGCTTGTAGCTAACTCTCAGTATATTGACATGATGGACACATCTGCCATGTAGCTAGATCTCTGTATATGGAAATGAGGCACTACTCTGCCACATAGGTAGCTTTCTGTATATGGACATTTTGGAGTTGTCTACCATGTAGCTAGCTCTCTGTGCATGGATATGTTGGACTGATCTGCCATATAGGTAGCTCTCTCTATATGTTCATAGTGGTTTTGACTATCATGGAGCTCGTACTCTGTATATGGACATGTTGGTCTACTCTACCATGTAGCTAGCTCTCAGTTTATGGACACTTTGGACTCATTTGCCATGTAGCTAGTACTCTGTATATGGAAATGATGGACTACTCTGCCATGTAGCTAACTCTCAGTATATGAACATGTTGGACTCATCTGTCATGTAGCTAGTATGCTGTATATGTACATGTAGGACTAATCAACCATGTAGCCAGCTCTCTGTATGGACATGTTGGACACATCTGCCTTGCAGCTAGTCCTCTATATCGACACATGTTGGACTCATCTGCCATGTAGCGAGCACTCTGTATATGGATATGCTGGACTCATCTGCCATGTAGTCTGCTCTCATTATATGAATACATTGGACTCATCTGCGTTGAGGTCATACTCTATATATATATACATGTTGGAGTCATCTGCCATGTAGCTAACTCTCAGTATATGGACATGTTGGACTCATCTGCTATCTAGCTAACTCTCAATATATGGACATGTTGGACTCATCTCCCATGTAGCTAGTACTCTGTATATGGACATGTTGGACTACCCTGCCATGTAGATAGCTCTCAGTTTATGGACACCTTATACTCATCTGCCATGAAGCTAGTACTCTGTGTATGGAACTGTTGGGGTACTATGCCATGTAGCTTGCTCTCAGTATATGGGCACGTTGGATTCATCTGCCGTGTAGCTAGAACTCTGTATAGGGAAATATAGCACTACTCTGCCATGTAGGTAGCTCTGTGTATGTGGACATTTTGGACTCGTCTGCCATGTTGCTAGCTCTGTGCATGGATATGTTGGAATGATCTTCCATGTAGTTAGCTCTCTGTATATGAACATATTCGACTTGTATGCCATGTAGTTAATACTCTGTATATGGACATGTTGGACTACTCTGCCACGTAGCTAGCTCTCACTTTATGGACACTTTGGACTCATTTGCCTTGTAGCTAGTACTCTGTATATGGAAATGTAGGGCTACTCTGCAATGTAGCTACGTCTCAGTATATGGACACGTTGGACTCATCTGCCATGTAGCTAGAACACTACATATGGGCATGTTGGATTCCTCAGCCATGTAGCCAGCTTTCTGTGTATGAACATGTTGGACTCATATGCCTTGTCATTAGTCCTCTATATATACACTTGTTAGAATCTTCTGCCATGTGCCTAAGTCTCAGTGTATGGACATGTTGGGCTCATCTGCCATGTATCTAGTACTCTGTATATAGACATGTTGTACTACTTTACCATGTAGCTAGCTCTCAGTATATGGACACGTTGGACTCTTCTGCCATCTAGATAGCTCTCTGTATATGGACAAGTTGTACTCATCAGTCATGTACTCAGTTCTCTCTGTAAAAACATGTTGGACTCATCTGCCTTGTTGCTAGTCCTCTATATATGCACATGTTGAACTCATCAGCCATGAAGCTAACTCTCAGTATATGTACATGTTGGACTCATGTACCATGTAGCTAGCTCTCAGTATATGGACATGTAGGAATCATCTGCCATGTAGGTAGTATTCTGTATATGGACATGTTGGACTACTCTGCCATGTAGCTAGCTCTCAGTTTACGGACAAGTTGGAGTTATCTGCCATGAAGCTAGAACTCTTTATGTGGAAATGTTGCGTTACTCTGCCATGTCGCTAGCTCTCTGTGCATGGATATGATGAACTGATCTGCCATGTAGGAAGC
The DNA here is from genome assembly GCF_000296735.1 of Chrysochloris asiatica. Taxonomy (NCBI): domain Eukaryota; kingdom Metazoa; phylum Chordata; class Mammalia; order Afrosoricida; family Chrysochloridae; genus Chrysochloris; species Chrysochloris asiatica. Next base: position 7,732,765 of record NW_006408670.1, read on the forward strand.
TCTCTGTATCTGAGCATATTGGATTTGTCTTCCATGTAGCTAGCTCTCTGTATATGGGTATGTTGAACTCACCAGCCATATACCCAGCTCTCTCTGTATGAACATGTTAGACTCATCTGCCTTGTAGATAGTCCTCGATATATACACAAGTTGGACTCTTCTGCCATGTAGATAACTCTCAGTATATGGACATGATGGACTCATCTGCCATGTAGGTAGTACTGTGTATATGGACGTTTTGGACTACTCTGCCATGTAGGTAGCTCTCAGTATATGGACACATTGGACTCATCTGCCATGTAGCTAGACCTCTGTATATGGAAATGATGCACTCCTCTACCATG
>NW_006408670.1:7733223-7740533 GCF_000296735.1 Chrysochloris asiatica
TCATCTTTCTCCCGCGGAGCAGCTGGTAGTTTCGAACCGCTGACCTTAAGGTTCGCAGCCCGATTCGTAACCACTACGCTACCAGAGCTCCTTAGCTCTCTGTATATGGACATTTTGGATTCATCTGCCAAATAGCTAGTTCTCTGTGCATGGATATGTTGGGCTGATCTGCCATGAAGGCAGCTCTCTATATATGAACATATTGGACTTATCTGCCATGTAGCTAGCTTTCTGGATATGGGCATGTTGGACTCGACTAAAATGTTGCAAGCTCTCTCTGAATGAATATGTTGGACTCATCTGCCTTGAGCTAGTCCTCTATATATACACACGTTCCCATGTAGCTAACTCTAATTATACGGACATGTTGGACTCATCTGCCATGTAGCTAACTCTCAGTATATGGACATGTTGGACTCATTTGCCATGTAGCTAGAACTCTGTAACTGGAAATGAGGCACTACTCTGCCATGTAGGTAGCTCTCTGTATATGAACATAGTGGTCTTGAATGTAATGTAACTAGTACTCTGTTTATGGACATGTTGGACTACTATGCCATGTAGCTAACTCTCAGTATATGGACAAGTTGAACTCATCTGCCATGTAGCTAGAACTCTGTATATGGAAATGAGGTACTACTCTGCCATGTATGTAGCTCTCGGTATATGTACACTTTAGACTTTTCTGACATGTAGCTAGCTCTCTGTGCATGGATATGTTGGACTGATCTGTCATATAGGTAGCTCTCTGTATATGACCATAGTGGTCTTGAGTGTCATTTAGCTAGTACTCTTATATGGACATGTTGGTCTACTCTGCCATGTAGCTAGCTCTCAGTTTATGGACACTTTGGACTCATTTGCCATGTAGCTGGTACTCTGTATATGGAAATGTTGGACTACAATGCATTTAGCTAGCTGTCAGTATATGAACACCTTGGACTCATCTGTCATGTAGCTAGAACCCCATATAAGGACATGTTGGACTCATCAGCCATGTAGCCAGCTCTCTCTGAATGAACATGTTGTACTCATCTGCCTTGTAGCTAGTTTTCTATATACAATTATGTTGTTCTCATCTGCCATGTAGCGAGCTCTCTGTATATGGACACGTTGGACTCGTCTGTCATGTAGTCAGCTCTCCCTGTATGAATACGTTGGATTCATCTGCGTTGAAGTCGTCCTCTATATATACACGTGTTGGAATCATCTACCATGTGGCTAACTCTCAATATATGGACGCGTTGGACTCATCTGCCATGTAGCTAGAAATCTGTATATGAAAATGTAGCAGTACTCTGCCATGTAGCTAGCACACTGTATATGGATATTTTGTACTCGTATGCCAGGTTGCTAGCTTTCTGTGCATGAATATGTTGGACTGATCTGCCATGTAGGTAGCTCTCTGTATATGAAAATATTGGACTTGTGTGCCATGAAGCTAGCTCTCTGTATATGGACATGTTGGACTCGTCTACCACATAGCCATCTCTCTCTGTATGAATACGTTCAACTCAACTGCCTTGAGCCAGTACTCAATATATACACATGGTGGACTTCTCTGCCATGTAGTGAACTATCAGTATATGGACATGTTGGACTCATCTGCCATGTAGCTAGTACTCTGTATATGGAAATGATGGACAACACTGCCATGTAGTTTGGTCTCAGATTATGGACATGTTGTACTCATCTGCCATATGAACATATTGGACTTGTCTGCATGTAGCTAGCTCTCAGTATATGGACACATTGGAAACATCGGCCATATAGCTAGAACTCTGAATATGGACATGTTTGAGTACTCTGCCATGTATCTATCTCTCTGTATATGGACAATTTGTACTCGTCTGCCACGTAGCTATTACTCTGTATATGGAAATGTTGCACTACCCTGCCATGTAGCTAGCTCTATGTATATGGAAATTTTGGACTCATCTGCCATGTACCTAGCTCTCTGTACATGGATATGTTGGACTGAACTGCCAAGTAGGTAGCTCTCTGTATATGAACACCTTTAACACATCTGCCATGTAGCTAGAACTCAGTATATGGAAATGTTGTACTACCCTGCCATGTAGCTAGCTCTCATATATGGATATTTTGTAATCGTCTGCCATGTAGCTAGCTCTCTGTATATGGATATCTTGGACTGATCGGCCAAGTTGGTAGCTCTCTGTATATGAACATATTGCACTTGTCTGCCGTATCGGTTGCTCTCAGTATATGGACATGTCGGACATATCTGTCATGTTGCTAGAAACCTGAATATGGACATGATGAACTACTCTGCCATGTAGCTAGCTCTCTGTACATTGATATATTGGACTGATCTGCCATGTAGCTAGCTCTCTGTATAAGAACATATTGGACTTGTCTGCCATGAAGGTGTCTCTCAGTATATGCACAAGTTGGACATATTTGGCATGTAGCTAATACTGTATATATGGACATGTTGGACTGCTCTGCCATGTAGTTCGCTCTCAGTGTATGGACACGTTGGACACATCTGCCATGTACCTAGATCTCTGTATATGGAAATGTTGCTCTACACTGTGACTTAACTAGCTCTCTTTATATAGACAAGATGGACACATCCGCTTTGTACCTAGAACTCTGTATATGGAAATGTTGCACTACCCTGCCATATAGATATCTCTCTGTATATGGACATTTTGTACTTCTCTGCCATGTAACTAGCTCTGTGTACACGGATATGTTGGACTGATCTGCCAAGTAGGTAGCTCTCTGTATATGAACATATTGGAACTGTCTTAGTATATGGACATCTTGGACACATCTGCCATGCAGCTGTAACTCTGTATATGGAAATGTTGCACTACTCTGCCATGTAGCTAGCTGTCTATATATAGACAAGTTGGACAAACCAGCCTAATAGATAGAAGTCTCTCTATAGAAATGTTGTACTACCCTGCAATGTAGCTAGCTCTCTTTACATGGAGATTTTGGAATGATTTGCCATGTAGGTAGCTCTCAGTACATGGACATTTTGGGCGCATCTAACATGTAGCTACCACACTGAATATGGACATGTTGGACTACTCTGCCATGTAGCTAGCTCTCAGTATATGGACACGTTGGACACATCTGCCATGTAGCTAGTACCCTGAATATGGACATGTTGAACTACTTAGCCATGTAGATAGCTCTCAGTATATAGACACGTTGTACACATCTGTCATGAAGCTAGAACTCTGTATATGGAAATGTTGCACTAATTTGCCATGTAGTTTGATCTCTATATATAGACAAGTTGGAGTCATCTGCATTCTGTCTAGAAATATGCATATGGAAATCTTGCCCTATCCTGCCATGTAGCTAGCTCTCTGTATATGGATATTTTGGACTCGTCTGCCATGAAGCTAGCTTTCTGTACATGGATATGTTGGACTGATCTGCCAAGTAGGTAGCTCTCTGTATATGAACATCTTGGTCTTGTCTGCCCTGTAGTTGGACACGTTGGACACATCTGCCATGTAGCTACTACCCTAAATATGGACATATTGGACTACACTGCCATGTAGCTAGCTCTCAGTATATAGACACATTGGACACATCTGCCATGTAGCTAGAACAATGTATATGGAAATGTTGCACTACTCTGTCAGGTAGTTAGCTCTCTGTATATAGACAAGTTGGATTCATCTGCCTTGTAGCTAGAACTCTGTATATAGAAATGTTGCACATCCCTGCCATGTGGCTGTCTCTCTGTATATGTACATTTTGGACTCGTATGCCAAGTAGCTACCTCCCTGTACATGTATATGTTGGAATGATCTGACAGGTATGTAACTCTCTGTATATGAACATATTTGACTTTTCTTCCATGTAGCTAGCTCTCAGAATATGGACACGTTGGACACATCTGCCATGTAGCTAGAACTCTGTATTTGGAAATATTGCACTACTATGTCATGTTGTTAGCTCTCTGTATATAGACAAGTTGGACTCATCTGCCTTTTAGCTAGAACTGCAATGTGGCTAGCTCTCTGTATATGGACATTTTGGACTCGTTTGCCATGTAGCTAGCTCTCTGTACATGGATATGATGAACTTATCTGCCAAGTAGGATGCTCTCAGTATATGGCCACATTGGACATATCTGCCATGTATGTACTACCCTGAATATGGATATGTTGGACTACTCTGTCATGTAGCTAGCTCTCAGTAAATGGAAACGTTGGACATATCTGCCGTGTAGCTAGAACACTGTATATGGAAATGTTGCACTACTCTGACATGTAGCTAACTCTCTGTATATAGACAAGTTGGACTCATCTGCCTTGTAGCTAGAACTCTGAATATGGAAATGTTGCAGTACCCTGCCATGTGGCTTGTTGTTGTTGTTGGTAAGTGCCGTCGAGTCGGTTCTGACCCATAGTGACCCTGTACAGGGTTTCCGAGGGTGTAAATCTTTACGGGAGTAGAAAGCCTTCTTTGTAGCTAGGTCTCTGTATATAGACATTTTGGACTCATCTACCATGTAGCTACTCTCTGTACATGGATATGTAGGACTGATCTGCCAAGTAGGTAGCTCACAGTATATTAACATATTGGACTTGTCTGCCATGTAGGTGACTCTCAGTATATGGACTAGTTGGACACATCTGCCGTGTATCTAGTACCCTGAATATGGACATGTTGGACTACTGAGCCATGTAGCTAGCTCTCAGTATACGAACACGTTGAACACATCTGCCATGTAGCTAGATCTCTGCATATGGAAATGTTGCACTAACCTGCCATGTAGTTTAATCTCTATATATAGACAAGTTGGACTCATTTGCCTTCTATATAGAAATATGTATATGGAAATGTTACACTACCCTGCCATGTAGCTAGCTCTCTGTACATGGATATTTTGGACTCATCTTCCATGTAGCTAGCTCTCTGTACATGCATATGGTGGACCTATCTGCCAAGTAGGTAGCTCTCTGTATATGAACATATTGGACTTGTCTGCCATATAGCTAACTCTCAGTATATGGACATGTTGGACACATGTGCCATGTAGCTAGAACACTTTATATGGAAATGTTACACTACTCTGTCAGGTAGTTAGCTCTCTGTATATAGACAACTTGGACTCATCTGCCTTTTAGATAGAACTCTGTATATGGAAATGTTGCACTACCCTGTCATATGACTAGCACTTTGTATATGGACATTTTGGACTGGTCTGCTGTGTAGTTAGCTCCCTGTACATGGATATGTTGGACAGATCTGACAAGTAGGTAGCTCTCTCTATATGAAAATATTGCACTTGTCTGCCATGTAGCCAGCTCTCAGTATATGGACACGTTGGGCACATCTGCCATGTAGCTAGAACTCTGTATATGGAAATGTTGCAATACTCTTACATGTTGCTAGCCCTCTGTATATACACAAGTTGAACTTATCTGTCTTGTAGCTAGAACTCTGTATATGGAAATGTTGCATTACCCTGCCATGTAGGTATCTTTCTGTATATGGACATTTTGGACTTGTCTTCCATGTAGCTAGCTCTCTGTGCATGGATATGTTGGACTGATCTGTCAAGTAGGTAGATCTCTGTATATGATCATATTGCTCTTGTCTGCCATGTAGGTAGCTCTCTGTACATGAACACCTTTGACACTTCTGCCATGTGGCTAAAATTCAGAATATTGAAATGTTGCACTACCCTGCATGTAGCTAGCTAGCTCTCTCTATATGAACATTTTGGGCTCGTCTTCCATGTAGCTAGCTCTATGTGCATGGATATGTTGGACTGATCTGTCAAGTAGGTAGATCTCTGTATATGAACATATTGCTCTTGTCTGCGATGTAGGTAGCTCTCTGTATATGAACACCTGTGACACTTCTGCCATGTAGCTAAAATTCAGTATATGGAAATGTTGCATTACCCTGCCATGTCGAAAGCTCTCTGTATATGGAAACTTTGGACTTGTCGGCCATGTAGCTAGCTCTCTGTACAAGGATATGTTGATCTGATCTGCCAAGTATGTAACTCTCTGTATATGAACCTATTGGACTTGTGTGCCATGTCGGTGGCTCTCAGTATATGAACACGTTGGACACATCTGCCATGTTGCTATAATTCTGTATATGAAAATGTTGCAAGACCCTGCCATGTAGTTAGATTTCTGTACATAGACAAGTTGGACTCATCTGCCTTGTAGCTAGAACTCTATATATGGAATTGTTGCACTATCATGCCATGTAGCTAGCTCTCTGTATATGGACGTTTTGGACTTGTCTGCAATGTAGGTTGTTCTCTGTACATGGCTATGTTGTACTGATATGCCAAGTAGGTAGCTCTCTGTATAAGAACATATTAGATATGTATGCCATATAGCTAGCTCTCAGTGTATGGACACGTTGGACACATCTGCCATATAGCTAGAGCTCTGTATATGGAAGTGTTGCACTACTTTGCCATGTAGTTAGCTCTCTGTATATAGACAAGTATGACTCATCTACCTTGTACCTAGAACCCCATATATGGAAATGTTGCACCACCCTTCCATGTAGCTAGCTCTCTGTATAATGATATTTTGGGCTTGTGTGTCATGTAGTTAATTCTCTGTACATGGATATGTTGGACTGATCTGCCAAGTAGGTAGACCTCTGTATATGAACATTTTGGACTTGTCTACCATGTAGCTAGCTCTCGGTATATGGACACGTTGGACACATGTGCCATGTACCTAGAACTCTGCATATGGAAATGTTGCACTACCCTGCCATGTAGCTAGCTCTCTGTATATGGACATTTTGGACTCGTCTGCCATATCCTAGCTCTCTGTACATGGACATGTTAGGCTGATCTGCCATGTGGGTAGCTCTCTGTATGTGAACATATTGGACTTGTCTGCTATGTATCTATTACCCAATATATGGACATGTTGGACTTGTCTGCCATGTAGCTACCTCTCAGTGCATGGACACGTTGGACACATCTTCCATATACTTAGAACTCTATATATTGGAAATGTTGTAATCTCTGCCATGTAGCTAGCTTTCTGTATATAGACAAGTTGGACTCATCTGTTTTGTACTCAGAACTCTGTATATGGAAATGATTCACTACCCTGCCATGTAGGTAGCTCTCTGTATATGGACATTTTGGACTTGTCTGCTATATAGCTAGCTCTCTGTACATGGATATGTTGGACTGATCTGCCAAGTATGTAGCTCTCTGTATATGAACATATTGCACTTGTCTGCCATGTAGCTAGCTCTCAGTATATGGACACGTTGGACTCATCTGCCATGTAGCTAGAACTCTGTATGGAAATGTTGTACTA
>NW_006408670.1:7740633-7744793 GCF_000296735.1 Chrysochloris asiatica
CTGCCATGTAGCTAGCTCTCAGTATATGGACACGTTGGACTCATCTGCCATGTAGCTAGAACTCTGTATGGAAATGTTGTACTACACTGCCATGTAGCTAGCTCTCTCTGTATAGACATGTTGGACTCATCTAACTTATAGATAGAACTCAGTATATAGAAATGTTGCTCTACCCTGCCATGTAGCTAGCTCTCTGTACATGGATATTTTGGACTGATCTGCCCTGTAGGTAGCTCTCAGTATATGGACATGTTGGACACATCTGTCATGTAGGTAGATCTCTGTATATGGAAATGTTGAACTAATCTGCCATGTAGCTATCTCTCTGTATATAGATAAATTGGACTCATCTGCTTTGTAGCTAGAACTCTGTATATGGAAATGTTGCGCTAGCCTTCCATGTATCTAGCTCTCTGTCTATGGACATTTTTGCCTCGTCTGCCATATAGCTAGCTCTGTGTTCATAGACAAGTTGGACTCAGCTACCTTGTAGCTAGAACTCTGTGTATGGAAATGTTGCACTACACTGTCATGTAGCTAGCTCTCTGTATAGAGATATTTCGGACTCATCTTCTATGTAGATAGCTTTCTGTACATATATATGTTGGACTGATCTGCCAAGTAGGTAGCTATCTGTATACGAGCATACTGGACTTTTCTGCCTTGTAGTTAGCTCTCTATATAGATATGTTGGACTCATCTGCCATGTAGCTAGTATCCTGTATATGGACATGTTGGATTACTCTACCATGTAGCTAGCTCTCAGTATATGGACACGTTGGACACATGTGCCATGTACCTAGAACCCTTTATATGGAAATGTTGCACTACTCTGCCATGTATCTAACTCTCTGTATATAGAAAAGTTGGATTCATCTGCCTTTTAGCTAGAACTCTGTATATGGAAATGTTGCACTATCCTGCCATGTAGCTAGCTCTGTGTATATGGACATTTTGGACTCGTCTGCCATGTCCTAGCTCTCTGTACATGGACATTTTGGACTGATCTGCCATGTAGCTAGCTCTCAGTATATTGACACTTTGGACACATCTGCCAAGTAGCTAGTACCCAGTATATGGACATGTTGGAATTCTCTGCAATATAGCTACCTCTCAATGCATGGACACGTTGGACACATCTGCCATATACTTAGAGCTCTATATATTGGAAATGTTGCAATACCTTGCCATGTAGCTAGCTCTCTGTATATGAACATTTTGGACTCTCCTGCCATGTAGTTATCTCTCTGTACATGGATATTTTGGACTGATTTGCCCTGTAGGTAGCTCTCAGTATATGGACGTGTTGGACACATCTGTCATGTAGGTAGATCTCTGTATATGTAAATGTTGCACTACTCTGCCATGTAACTATCTCTCTGTATATCACAAATTGGACTCATCTGCTTTTTAGCTAGAACTCTATATGGAAATGTTGCACTAGCCTTCCATGTAGCTAGCTCTCTGTTTATGGAGATTTTGGACTCCTCTGCCATTTATCTAGTTCTCTGTACATGGATATGTTGGACTGATCTGCCAAGTAGGTAGCTATCTGTTTTTGAACATATGGGACTTATCTGCCATGTAGTTAGCTTTCAATATTTGAACACATTGGGCACATATGCCATGTAGCTAGAACTCTGTATATGGAAATGTTGCACTACCCTGCCATGTAGCTAGCTCTCTGTATATGGACATTTTAGGCTTCTTCCATGTAGCTAGCTCTCTGTGCATGGATGTCTTGTACTGATCAGCCATGTAGGTAGCTCTTTGTTTATGAACATATTCGACTTGTCTGCCCTGTAGCTAGCTATCTGTACATGGACATGTTGGACTCATCAGCCATGTAGCCAGCTCTCTGTCTGTGAACATGTTGGACTCATCTTCCTTGTAGCCAGTCCTCTATATATATACAAGTTGGATTCATCTTCCATGTAGCTAACTTTCAGTACATCATCTTGTTAGACTCAACTGCCATGTAGCTAATGTTCTGCATATGTGCATGTTGGACTACTCTACCATGTAGCTAGCACTCAGTATATGGTCACGTTGGACTTATCTTCCATGTAGCTAGAACTCTGTATATAGAAATGCTGCACTACTCTGCCTTGTAGCTAGCTCTCTGTATATGGATATTTTGGACTCGTCGGCCATGTAGCCTGCTCTCTCTGTATGAATTTGTTGGACTCATCAGCCTTGTAGCTATTCCTCTCTATATACACATGTTGGACTCATCTGCCTTGTAGCTAGTCTTCTATACATACACATTTTGGATTCATTTGTCATGTAGCTACCTCTTGGTATATGGACCTGTTGTACCCATCTGCCATGTAGCTAGTACCCTCTATATGGACATGTCGGACCATTCTACCATGTAGCTAGCTCTCATTATATGGACACGTTGGACTCATCTGCCATTTGACTAGAACTCCTTATATGGAAATGTTGCACTACTGTGTCATGTAGCTAGCTCTCTGTATAAGGTCATTTTCACATGTCTGCCATGTAGCTAACTCTCTGTGCATAGATGTGCTGGACTGATCTGCCATGTAGGTAGCTCTCTGTATATGAACATATGGGACACCTCTCCCATGTACCTAGCTCTCTGTATATGGACTTGTTGGACTCATCAGCCATGAAGTCAGCTCTGAATATGAACATGGTGGACTCATCTGCCTTGCAGCTAACGCTCTAAAGATACACATGTTGGACTAATGTGTTATATAGCTAACTCTCAGTATATGGACATGTTGGATTCATCTACCATGTAGCTAGCTCTCTGTATATGTACACGTTAGACATAACAGCCATGTAGCCAGCACTCTAGGTATGAACATGTTGGACTAATCTGCCTTATATCTAGTCCTCTATAGATATACACGTTGGACTCATCTGCAATGTAGCTAGCTCTCAGTATATGGACATGTTGGACTACTCTGACATTTAGCTAGTACTCTGTATATGTAAATGTTGGACTACTTTGACATTTAGCTAGCTCTCAGTATATGGACACGGAGGACTCATCTGCCATGTAGCTAGAACTATGTATATGGAAATGTTGCACTATTCTACCATGTAGCTACCTCTCTGTATATGGACATTTTGGACTCATCTGCCATTTAGGTAGCTCTCTTTATATGAAAATATTGGACTTGTCTGCAATGTAGCTGGTTCTCAGTATATGGACATATTGAACTTCTCTGCCATGTAGCCAACTATCGCTGTATGAACATGTTGGTCTCATCTAACTTGTAGCTATCCCTCTAAGTATACAAATGTTGGACTCATCTGCCATGTAGCTAACTCTCAGTATATGGACATGTTGGATTCATCTGCCATGTAGCTAGTACTCTGTATATGAACACATTGGACTCATCTACCATGTAGCTAACTCTCTGTGCATGGATATGTTGGACTAATCCGCCATGTAGGTAGCTCTCTGTATATGAACATATTGGACTTGTCTGATATGTAGCTTGCTCTCTGTATATGGACATGTAGGACTCATTAGCCATGTAGACAGCACTCTCTGCATGAACATGATTGATTCATCTGCCTTGTACCTAGTCCTCTATATATACACATGTTGGACTCATCTGTCATATAGCCAACTCTCAGCATATGGACATATTGGACTCATCTTCTATGAAGGTAGTACGCTGCATATGGACATGTTGGACTACTCTGCCATGTAGCTAGCACTCTGTATATGGACATTTTGGACTCTTCGGCCATGTAGCCTGCTCTCTCTGTATGAATTTGTTGTAGCTATTCCTCTCTATATACACATGTTGGACTCATCTGCCTTGTAGCTAGTCCTCTATACATACACATTTTGGATTCATCTGTCATGTAGCTAACTCTCAGTATATGGACCTGTTGGACCCATCTGCCATGTAGCTAGTACCCTGTATATGATCTGCCATTAAGGTAGCTCTCTGTATATGAACATATTGGACTTGTCTGTATTGTAGCTGGTTTTCAGTATATGAACATGTTGGACTCATCTACCTTGTAGCTAGCCCACTAAGTATACAAATGTTGGACTCATCTTCCATGTAGCTAACTCTCAGTACAAGGACATGTTGGACTCATCTGCCATGTAGCTAGTACTCTGTATATGGATATATTGCACTACTCTGCCATGTAGTTATCTCTCA
>NW_006408670.1:7744898-7752057 GCF_000296735.1 Chrysochloris asiatica
CCATGTAACTAGCTCTCTGTGTGTGGATATGTTGGACTGACCTGCCATGTAGGTAGCTCTCTTTATATTAATTTATTGGACTTGTCTGACATGTATCTAGCTCTTTGTATATGGACATTTTGGACTCATCAGGTATGTAGCCAGCTCTCTCTGTATGAACATATTGGACTCATCTGCCTTGTAGCTAGTCCTCTATATATACACACTTAGGACTCATCTGACATGTAGCTAAATCTCAGTATATGGACATGTTGGACTCATCTGCCATGTAGCTAGCTCTCTGTTCATGGATATGTTGGACTGATCTGCCATGTAGGTACCTCTTTGTATATGAAAATATTGGACTTGTCTGCCATGTAGCTAGCTCTCTGTATATGGACATGTTGTACTCATCAGCCATGTAGACAGTTCTCTGTGTATGAACATGTTAGACTCATCTGCCTTGTAGCTAGTCCTCTATATATACATGTTGGCTCATTTCTGATGTAGTTAACTCTCAATATGTGGACATATTGGACTCATCTGCCATGTAGCTAGTATTCTGTATATGGACATTTTGGACTACTCTGCCATATATCTAACTCTCAGTATATGGACATGTTGGATTCATCTGCTATGTAGCTGGCTCTCAGTATCTGCACACATTGGACTCATCTGCCCTGTAGCTGGAACTCTGTATATGGAAATCATGCACTAATATGCCATGTAGCTAGCTATCTGTATATGGACATTTTGGACTCATCTGCCATGTCGCTATCTCTCTGTGCATGGATATGTTGCACTGATCTGCCCTGTATTTAGCTCTCTGTATATGAACATATTGTATTCATCTGCCATATAGCTAGCTCTCTGTGCATAGATATGCTGGACTGATGTGCCATGGAGGTACCTCTCTGTATATGAAGGTATTTGACTTGTCTGCCATATATCTAGCTCTCTGTATATATGGACATGTGGAACTACTCTGCCATTTTGCTAGTTCTTAGTATATGGACATGTTGGACTCGGCTGCCATGTAGCTTACTCTCTGAGCATGGACACGTTGGACTTATCTGCCATGCAGGTAGCTCTCTGCATATGAATATATGGGACTGATGGTCTGCCCTGTAGCTAGCTGTCAGTATATGGACATGTTGGTCTCAACAGCCATGTAGCCAGCTCTCTCTGCATGAATATGTTCGACTCATCTGCCTTTTAGATAGTCCTCTAAATATACACATGTTGGACTCATCTGCCATGTAGCTTGAAGTCTGTATATGGAAATATTGCACTACTCTGTCATGTAGCTAGGACTCTGTATATGGAGATATTTCTCTACTCTGTCATGCAGCTAGCGATCTGTGGATGGTCATTTTGGACTAGTCTGCCATGTAGCTAGCACTCTGTGCATATATATGCTGGACTGATCTGCCAGGTCGGTAGCTCTCTGCATATGAAATTATGGGACTTTTCTACCAAGAAACTAGCTCTCAGTATATAGACATGTTGGACTCATTTACCATGTAGCTAGTACTCTGTATATGCACATGCTGGACTACACTGCCATGTAGCTAGCTCTCAGTATACACACACATTAGCCTCATCTGCCATGTAGATAGATATCTGTATATGAAAATGTTGCACTACTCTGCCATGTAGCTAGCAATCTGTACATGAACATTTTGGACTCCTCTGCCATGTAGATAGCTCTCCGTGCATGGAAATGTTGGACTCATCTGCCATGTAGGTAGCTGTCTGTATATGAACTTACAGGACTTGTCTGCCATGTAGGAGCTGTCAGTATATGTATATGTTGGACTTGTCAGCCACTTATCCAGCTCTGTCTGTATGAATATGTTCGACTCATCTGTCTTGTAGCTAGCCCTGTAAATATACATATGTTGGACTCATCTGCAGTGTATCTAACTCTCAGTATATGGACATGTTGGACTCATCTGTCATGTAGCAAGTACTCTGTATATGGAAATGTTGCACTGGTCTGCCATGGAGCTAGCTCTCTGCATATGGACATTTTGGACTCGTCTGCCATGTTGCTAGCTCTCTGTGCATGGATATGTTGGACTGATCTGCCATGTAGGTAGCTCTCTGTATATGAACGTATTGGACTTGTCTGCCATGTAGCTTGTTCTCTGTATATGGACATGATGGACTCAACAGCCATGTAGCCAGCACTCTCTGTATGAACATGTTGGACTTGTCTGCCTTGTAACTAATCTGTATATACATATGTTGTCCTCATCTGCTATGTATATGAACATTTTGGACTCGTCTTCCATGTACCTACCTCTCTCTGTATGAATATGTTGGATTCATCTGCCTTGTAACTAATCGTGTATATATATACATGTTGGACTCATCTTCATGTAGCTAACTCTAAGTATATGGCCATGTTGGACTCATCTGCCATGTAACTAATACTCTGTATATGGACCTGTTGGACTACACTGCCACGTAGCTAGCTCTCAGTATATGGACACATTGGACTCATCTGGCATATAGCTAGATTTGGAAATGTTGCATTATACTGTCATGTAGCTAGCTTTCTGCATATGGACATTTTGGACTCGTCTGACATGTAGCTAGCTCTCTGTTCATGGATATGTTGGACTTATCAGCCATGTAGCTATCTCTCTGTGCATAGACATGCTGGACTGATCCGCTATGTAGGTAGCTCTCTGCATATGAACATATTGGAATTGTCTACCAAGTAACTAGCTCTCAGTATTTGGATATGTTGGATGCATCAGCCATTTAGCCAGCTTTCTCTGTATGAATGTGTTTGAATCATCTGCCTTGTAGCTAGCCCTCTAAATATACACACGCTGGTGTCATCTGCATTGTAGCTAACTCTCAGTATATTGACATATTGGACTCATCTGTCATGTAGCTAGCTCTCAGTATATGGACACGTTGGACTCATCTGCCATGTAGCTGGAACTCTGCATGTGGAAATGTTGCACTACTCTGCCATGTAGCTAGCTATCTGTATTTGGACATTTTGGACTCATCTGCCATGTAGCTAGCTCTCTGTGCTTGGATATGCTGGACTGATCTCTGTTCATACAGAGAGTAGCTAGCTCTCTATATATGGACATGTTGGTCTCATCAGCCATGTAACCAGCTCCTTCTGAAATAGCATGTTGGAATCATGTGCATTGTAGCTAGTCCTCTATATATACATGTTGGACTCATCTGCCATGTAGTTAACTCTCAGTATATGGGCATGGTGTACTCATCACCCATGTGGCCAGCTCTCTGTGTATGAACATGTTGAACTCATCTGCCTTGAAACTAGTCCTCTATATATGCATGTTGGACTCATATGCCATGTAGCTAACACTCTGTATATGGACATGTTGGACTACTCTGCCATGTAGCTTACTCTCAGTATATGGACATGATGGACTCATCAGCCATGTAGTTGGATTGAAGTATATGGACATGTTGGACTCATCTGCCATGTACCTAGAAATCTGTATATGGAAATGATGCACTACTCTGCCATGTAGCTAGCTATCTGTACATGCACATTTTGGACTCGTCTGCCATGTAGCTAGTTCTCTGTGCATGGACATGTTGGCTAAACTGCCATGTAGGTAGCTCTATGTATATGAACATATTGGACTTGTCTGCCATGTAGCTTGCTCTCTCTACATGAACATGTTGGTCTCATCAGCCATGTATCCAGCACTCTCTGTATTAACAAGTTGGAATCATCTGTCTTGTAGCTAGTCCTCTATATATACACATGTTGGACTCATCTGCCATGTAGCTAACTCACAGTACACAAACATGTTGGACTTATCTGCCATGCAGCTAGTATTCTGTATATGGACATGGTGGAATACTCTGCCATATAGCTAGCTCTCAGTATATGGACACGGTGGACTTATCTGCCATGTATCTATAACTCTCTATATGAAAATGTTGCATTACTCTGTCGTGTAGCTAGGTCTCTGTATATGGACATTTTGGAATTGTCTGCATGTAGCAAGCTCTCTGTGCATAGATATGCTGGACTGATCTGACATGAAGTTAGCTCCCTGTATATGAACATATTGGACTTGTCTACAAAGTATCTACCTCTCAGTATATGGACATTTTGGATTCATCAGCCATGTAGCCAGCTCTCTGTGTGTGAATATATCCGACTTTTCTTCCTTGTCGATAGCCCTCTTAATATACACATGTTGGACTCATCTGCCATGAAGTTAACTCTCAGTATATGGACATGTTGGACTCCTCTGCCATGTAGCTAGTACTCTGTATATGGAAATGTTGGATTACTCTGCCATGTAGCTAGCTTTCTGTATATGGACATGTTGTACTCATCTGCCATATAGCTAGAGCTCTGTATATGGAAATGTTGCACTACTCTGTCATGTAGCTAGCTCTCTGTATATGCGCATTTTGGTCTCATCTGCCTTGTGGCTAGCTCTCTGTGCATAGATATGCTGGACTGATCTGCCATGTAGGTAGATCTCTGTACTTGAACATATGGGACTTGTCTGCCATGTAGCTAGGTCTCTGTATATGGACATGTTGAACTCATCAGCCATGTAGACAACTCACTGCGTATCAACATGTTGGACTCATGCCTTGTAGCTAACCCTCTAAAAATACACATGTTGGACTCATCTGTCATGGAACTAACTCTCAGTATATGGCCATGTTGGACTCTTCTGCCATGTAACTAGAATTCCATATATGGACATTTTAGAGTACTCTTACATGTAGCTAGCTCTCAGTATATGAACACGTTGGTATCATCTGCCATTTAGGTAGAGCTCTGTATATGGAAATATTTTACTACTCTGCCATGTAGCTTGCTCTCTATATATGGACATTTTGGACTCGTCTGCCATGTTGCTAGCTCTCTGTGCATGGATATGTTGGACTGATCTGCCATGTAGGTAGCTCTCTGTATATGAACATATTGGACTTGTATGACATGTAGCTAGCTCTCTGTATATGGACATGTTGTACTTGTCTGCTACTTAGCCATCTCTGTATTTATGAATACGTTCGACTCATCTGCCTTGAGCTAGTCCTCTATATATGCACACCTTGGACTCATCTGCCATGTATCTGACTATCAGTATATGGACATGTTTGACTCAGCTTCCATGTAGCTAACTCTCAGTATATGGACACATTGGACTCAATTGCCATGTAGCAAGAACTCCTTGTATGAAAATGAGGCTCTACTCTGCCATTTAGTTAGCTCTCTTTATGTGAATATTTTGGACTTGTCTGCCATCTAGCTAGCTCTCTGTGCATGGATATGTTGAACTGATCTGCCATGTCAGTAGCTCTATGTATATTAACATATTGAACTTGTCTGTCATGTAGCTAGCCCTCTGTATAAGGACATGTTGGACTCGTCTACCATGTAGCCAGCTCTCTCTGTATGAATACATTGGACTCATCTGCCTTGAACTAGTCCTCTATAGATACACACGATGGATTCATCTGCCATGTAGTTAACTCTCAGTATATGGACATATTGGACTCATCTGCCATGGAGCCTGTACTCTGTATAAGGACATGTTGGACTCATCTGCCATGGAGCTAGAACTCTGTATATGGAAATGGGGCACTATTCTGCCATGTAGGTAGCTCTCTGTATATGGACATTTTGGACTCATCTGCCATGTAGCTAGCTCTCTGTGCATGGATATGTTGTACTGATCTGACATGTAGGTAGCTCTCTGTATATGAACATATTGGACTTGAATGACATGTAGCTAGCTCTCTGTATATGGACATGTTGTACTTGTCTGCTACTTAGCCATCTCTGTATTTATGAATGCGTTCAACTCATCTGCCTTGAGCTAGTCCTCTATATATACTCATGTTGGACTCATCTGCCATGTAGCTAGCTCTCAGTATATGGACATGTTGGATGCATGTGCCATGTAGCTAACTCTCAGTATACAGAGATGTTAGACTCATCTGCCATATAGCTACCTCTCATTTTATGGACAATTTGGACTCATTTGCCATGTAGCTAATACTCTGTATAAGGAAAGGTTGGACTACTCTTCCATGTAGCTAACTCTCAGTATATGGGCATGTTGGACTCATCTTCCATGTAGCTAGAACTCTGTATATGTACATGTAGGACTCATCAGCTATGTAGCCAGCTCTGTCTGCATGAACATGTTGGACTCATCTCCCATGTAGCTAGTACTAGCTAACTCTAAATATATGGACATGTTGGACTCATCTCCCATGTACCTAGTACTCTGTATATGGACATGTTGGACTACCCTGCTATGTAGCTAGCTCTCAGTTTATGGACACCTTGTACTCATCTGCCATGTAGCTAGTACTCTGTATATGGAAATGTTGGGGTACTATGCCATGTAGCTAGCTCTCAGTGTATGGGTACTTTGGATTCATCTGCAATTTAGCTAGAACTCTGTATATGGAAATATAGCACTACTCTGCCATGTAGTTAGTTCTGTATATGGACATTTTGGATTCTTCTGTCGTGTTGCTAGCTCTCTGTGCATGCAAGTGTTCGAATGACCTTCCATATAGGTAGCTCTCTGTATATGAATATATTCGACTTGTATGCCATGTAGCTAATACTCTGTATATGGACATGTTGGACTACTCTGCCATGTAGCTAGCTCTCACTTTATGGACACTTTGGACTCATTTGCCATGTAGCTAGCTCTCAGTACATGGACACGTTGGACTCATCTGCCATGTAGCTAGAACTCTACATATGGGAATGTTGGGCTCATCAGCCATGTAGCCATCTCTCTGTGTATGAACATGTTGGACTCATCTGCCTTGTAGTTAGTCCTCTATATATACACTTGTTCAAATCTTCTGCCATGTACCTGTTGTTGTTGTCAGGTGCCATCGAGTCGGAACCAACTCATAGCGAACCCATGCACAGCAGAATGAAGCAATGTCTGATCCTGGGACAACCTCGCTACCGCTGCCATACTTGACGCCATCAATGATGGCACCTGGCTGATCTATCTCATTGGGGGTCTTCTTCTTTTTCTCTCACCCTACACCTTACCCAGCATGACATCTTTCTCCAGCGACTGTTCTCTCCGGACAATGTGTCCACAGTATGAGAGACAAAGCCTAGCCATCTTGGCCTCCAAGGAGCACTCTGTTTACACTTCTTCCAAAA
>NW_006408670.1:7756460-7762619 GCF_000296735.1 Chrysochloris asiatica
TAGCTCTCTGTACATGGATATGTTGGACTGATCTGCAAGTAGGTAGCTCTCTGTATATGAACATATAGGACTTGTCTGCCATATAGGTAGCTCTCTGTATATGAACACCTTTGACACATCTGCCATGTAGCTAGAACTCAGTATATGGAAATGTTGTACTACCATGCAATGTAGCTAGCTCTCTATATATGGACATTTTGTAATCATCTGTCATGTAGCTAGCTCTCTGTTCATGGATATGTTGGACTGATCTACCAAGTAGACAGCTCTCTGTATATGAACATATTTGACTTGTCTGCCATGTAGGTGGCTTTCAGTATATGGACAAGTTGAACATATTTGGCATGTAGCTAGAAACCTGAACGTGGACATGTTGGACTATTCTGCCATGTAGCTAGGTCTCTGTATATAGACAAGTTGGACTCATCTGCCTTGTACATAGAGCTATGTATATTGAAATGTTTCACTAACCTGCCATGTACCTAGGTCTCTGTATATGGACATTTTGAACTCGTCTGCCATGTAGCTTGCTCTCTGTACATGGATATGTTGGACTGATCTGCCAAGTAGGTAGCACTCTGTATATGAAAATATTGGATTTGTCTGCCATGTAAGTGGCTCTCAGTATATGGACACGTTGGACATCTGATATGTAAGTACTACCCTGAATATGGACATGTTGGATTAAATTGCCATGTAACAAGCTCTCAGTATATGGACACCTTGGACACATCTACCTTGCAGCTAGAAGTCTGTATATGGAAATGTTGCACTGTACTGCCATGTAGCTAACTGTCTGTATATGGACAAGTTGGCCTCATCTGTCTTGCAGGTACAACTCTCTATATGGAAATGTTGCACCACCCTGCTATGTATCAAGCTCTCTGTATAGGGATATTTTGGACTCATCTGCCAAGTCCTAGCTCTCTGTACATGGATATGTTGGACTGCTCTGCCAAGTAGGTAGCTCTATGTATATAAACATATTGGACTTGACTGCCATGTAGCTAGCAGTATATGGACACGTTGGACATTTCTGCCATATAGCTTGAACTCTGTATATGGAAATGTTACACTACACTGCCATGTAGCTAGCTCTCTGTACATAGAAAATTTGTACTCATCTGCTTGGTAGCTAGAACACTGTATATGGAAATGTTGCACTACCCTGCCATGAAGCTAGCTCAGTGTATATAAACATTTTGGACTCGTGTGCCATGTAGCTAACTCTATGTACAAGGATATGTTGGAATTATCGGCCAAGTAGGTAGCTCTCTGTATATGAACATATTGGACATGTCTGCCATATAGCTAGTTCTCAGTATATGGACACGTTGGTCACATCTACAAGATAGCTTGACCTCTGTATATGGAAGTTTTGCACTACTCAGCCATGTAGCTTGCTCTCTGTATATGGACATTTTGGACTCGTCTGCCATGTATCTAGCTCTCTGTACATGGATATGTTACATTGATCTGAGAAGTAGGTAGCTCCCTATATAAGAACATACTGGACTTGTCTGCCATGTAGCTGGACATGTTGGACTCATCTGCCATATATCTAGTACCCTGTATATGGACATGTTGGACTGCTCTGTGATGTAGCTAGCTCTCCGTGTATGGACATGTTGGACGCATCTGCCATAAACCTAGAATTCTGTATATGGCAACGTTGCAATACTCTCTCATGTAGCTAGCTCTCTGTTTAAAGACAAGTTGGACTCATTTCCTTTGTACCTAGAACTCTGTATATGGAAATGTTGCACTACCCTGCCATGTATCTAGCTCTCTGTAAATGGTCATTTTGCACTCGTCTGCCAAATAGTTACCTCTCTGTACATGGATATGTTGGTCTGATCTGCCAAGTAGGTAGCTCTCTGTATATGAACATATTGGATTTGTCTGTCATGTAGCTAGCTCTCAGTATAAGGACACGTTGGAAACATCTGCCATATGGCTAGAACTCTCAATATGGACATGTTGGAGTACTCTGCCATGTAGCTAGCTCTCTGTATATAGACAATTGGTACTCATCTGCCAAGTAGGTAGCTGTCTGTATATGAACATATTTCATTTGTCTGCCATGTAAGTTGCTCTCAGTATATGGACAGCTTGGACTCATCTGCCTTGTAGCTAGAACTCTGTATATGGAAATGGTGCACTACCCTGCCATGTAGCTAGCTCTCTGTATATGGACATTTTGAACTCATCTGCCATGAAGCTAGCACTCTGTACATGGATATGTTGGACTGATCTGCCGGGTAGGTATCTTTCTGTATAAGAACATATAGGACTTGTCTGCCCTGTCCGTGGCTCTCAGTTTATGGACAAGTAGGTCATATCTGGCATGTAGCCAGAAACCTTAATATGGACATGTTGTACTATTCTGCTATGTAGCTAGCTCTCAGTATATGTATATTTTGGACTCGTCTGCCATGTATCTAGCTCTGTGTACATAGATATGTTGGACTAACCTGCCAAGTAGGTAGCTGTCTGTATATGAACATATTTCATTTGTCTGCCATGTAAGTTGCTCTCAGTATATGGACAGCTTGGACACATCTGCCATGTAGCTTGAACTCTGTATATGAAAATGTTGCACTATTCTGCCATGTAGCTAGCTCTCTGTATATGGACATTTTGGACTCATCTACCATGTAGCTAGCTCTCTGTACATGGATATTTTGGACTGATCTGCCAAGTAGTTAGCGCTTTGTGTATGAACATATAGGACTTGTCTGCCTTGTAGGTAGCTCTCCGTACATGAACACCTTTGACACATCTCTCATGTAGCTAGAACTCAGTATATGGAAATGTTATACTACCGTGCCATGTAGGTAGCTCTCTGTATATGGACATTTTGGAATTGTCTGCTATGTAGCTAGCTCTCTGTACATGGATACGTTGGACTGATCTGCCAAGTAGGTGACTCTCTGTATATGAACATATTGGACTTGTCTGCCATGTAGGTGGCACTCAGTATATGGACAACTTGCACATATCTGTCATGTATCCAGAACCCTGAATATGGACATGTTGAACAACTCTGCCATGTAGCTAGATCTCTGTACATGAATATGTTGGACTGATCTGCCAAGTAGGTAGCTCTCTGTAAATGAACATTTTGGGCATGTCTGCCATATAGCTATCTCTCAGTATATCTACACGTTGGACACATCTGCCATATAGCTAGAGCTCTGTATATGGAAGTGTTCCACTTCTCTGCCATGTAGTTAGTTCTCTGTATATAGACAAGTTGGACTCATCTGCCTTGTATCTAGAACTCTTTATATGGAAATGTTTCACTACCCTGCCATGTAGCTATGTCTTTGTATATGGACATTTTGGATTGTCTGTCATGTAGCTATCTCTCTGTACATGGATATGTTGGACTGATCTGCCAAGTAGGTAGCTCTCTGTATTTGAACATATTGGACTTGTCTGTCATGTATCTAGCTGTATATGGTCACGTTGGACACATCTGCCATGTAGCTTGAATTCTGTGTATGGAAATGTTGCAATATGATGCCATGTAGCTAGCTCTCTGTATATAGACAAGTTTGACTCATCTGCCTGATAGCTAGAACTCTGTATATGGAAATGTTTCACGTCCCTGCCTTGAAGCTAGCTCTCTGTATGTGGAAATTTTGGACTAGTCTGCCATGTAGCTAGCTCTGTACATGGATATTTTGGACTGATCTGCCAAATAGGTAGCTCATTGTATATGAACATATTGGACTTGTCTGCCATGTATGTAGTTCTCAATATATGGACACCTTGCACACATCTGCCATGTATTTAGAACTCTGTATATTGAAATGTTGCACTTATGTGCCATGTAGCTAGCTCTCGGTATATGAACATTTTCGACTCGTGTGCCATGTATCTAGTACACTGTATATGAACATGTTGGACTGCTCTGCAATGTAACTAGCTCTCCGTGTATGGACACGTTGGATTAATCTTCCATATAAATAGAACTCTGTATACGGAAATGTTGCACTAACCTGCCATTTAGTTAGCTCTCTGTATATGGATATTTTGTACTCTTCAGCCATATCTAGCTCTCTGCACATGGATATGTTGGGCTGATCTGCCAAGTAGCTATCTCTCTGTATGTGAACATATTGGAGTACTCTACTATAGAGCTAGCTCTCTGTATATAGACAATTTGTACTCCTCTGCCTTGTAGCTAGAACTCTGTGTATGAAAATGTTACACTACCCTGCCATGTAACTAGCTCTCTGTACATGGACATTTTGGAGTACTCTGCCTTTTAGCTAGCTCTCTATACATGGATATGTTGGACTGATCTGCCAAGTAGGTAGTTCTCTGTATATGAACATACAGGACTTGTCTGCCCTGTAGGTGGCTCTCAGTATATGGACACGTTGGACATATCAGACATGCAGCTACTACCCTGAATATGAACATGTTGGCCTACTCTGCCATGTCACTAGCTCTCAGTATATGGACACGTTGAACACATCTATAATGTAGCTTGAACTCTGTATATGGAAATCTTGCACTGTTATGCCATGTAGCTAGCTCTCTGTATATGGACTTTTGGACTCGACTGGCATGTAGCTAGCTCTCTGTACATGGATAGGTTGGAATGATGTGCCAAGTAGATAGCTCTCTGTATATGAACATATAGGACTCGTCTGCCATGTAAGTAGCTCTCTGTAAATGAACACCTTTGACACATCTGCCATGTAGCTAGAACTCAGTATATGGTAATGTTGTACTACCTTGCCTTGTAGCTAGCTCTCTGTATATGGACATTTTGTAATTGTCTGGCATGTAGCTGGATCTCTGTACATGGATATGTTGAAGTGAACTGAAAAGTAATTGTTGTTGTTGTTGTTAAGTGCCATTGAGTCTGGTCCGACCCATAGCAACCCTGTACAGGGCTTCCGAGGGTGTAAATCTTTACGGGAGTAGAAAGCCTCATCTTTCTCCCGCGGAGCGGCTGGTAGTTTCGAACCGCTGACCTGAAAAGTAATTAGCTCTCTGTATATGAACATATTGGAATTGTCTGCCATGTAATTGGCTCTCAGTATATGGACACGTTGGACACATCTGCCATGTAGCTACTACCCTGAATATGGACATGTTGGACTACTCTGCCATGTAGTTAGCGCTCAGTGTATGGATATGTTGGACACATCTGCCATGTAGCTCGTACCCTGTATATGGACATGTAAGACTTCTCTGCCATATAGCTAGCTCTCCATGTATGGACACGTTGGACACATCTGCCATATACCTAGAACTCTGTATATGGAAATGTTGCAATACTCTGTCATGTAGCTAGCTCTATATAGTGAAGTTGGACTCATTTGTCTTGTACCTAGAACTCTGTATATGGAAATGTTGCTAGTCCTCTACATATTCACATGTAGGACTCATCTGCCATGTAGCTAACTCTCAGTATATGGACATGTTGAACTCATCTGCCATGTAGCTAGTATTCTGTATGTGGACATGTTGGCTACTCTTCCATGAAGCGAGCTCTCAGTATATGGACTCAATGGACTCATCTGCCATGTCCATAGCACTCTGTATATGGATATGTTGCACTACTCTGACATGTAGCTAGCTCTCTGTATATGGACATGTTGGACTCATCAGCCATGTAGCCAGCTCTCTTTGTATGAACGTGTTGGACTCATCTTCCTTGGAGCTAGTCTTCTATACATACACAAGTTGGACTCATCTGCCATGTAGCTAACTTTCAGTATATGGACATCTTAGACTCATCTGCCATGTAGCTAGTATTCTGTATATGGCCATGTTGGACTACTCTGCCATGTAGCGAGCTCTCTCTTCATGTACATTTGGACTCGTCTGCCAAGTAGCTAGCTATCTGTCCATGGATATGTTGGACTGATCTGCCATGGAGGTAGCTCACTGTATATTAACTTATTGGCCTTGACGGCCATGTTGTTATCTGTCTATATATGGACATGTTGGACTCATCAGCCATGTAGCCAGCTCTCTCTGTATGAACATGTTGGATTCATCTTCCTTGTAGCTACTCCTCTATATATACACATGTTGGATTCATCTGCCATGTATCTAACTCTCAGTATAAGGACATGTCGGACTCATCTGCCATGTAGCTAGGACTCTGTATATGGACATGTTGGACTACTC